>NW_007732834.1:49078-64031 GCF_000696425.1 Galeopterus variegatus
CAAAAAAAAAAAAAAATGGAAAAAAAAAAAAAAAAAAAAAAAAAAAAAAAAAAAAGCAGAGATAAGCATATCTAAGAGATTAAGAGAGAAAGAATCATCATGAAACCCTCCTGGAATTTCTGGTTTTTTGAACTAATTAATTTCTGTTTTGATGAAGTTGTTCTGAGTTTCTACCACTTGTTCAAGGAAGTTCATGACAAATAAAATAATCTTTGGTAATGCTTTAACAGACCCTCCAGAGTACCTAACAGAAACAGGGGTCATCAAACAAACAAACAATCAGTATAGATTTAAATAAAATGCATCTCATGATAAATGTAAATAAAATTCAAAATCTCTATTGGAATAGCAGAAAATTTTGCTCACAGTGCACTTTCAATTTATAGTTGCTCCCACATTAAGCTTAATAATATTACTTTAGGAAAAAATGGATAATATTAACTTCATATATATACATTTCTTGCATAATATAGAAGACTCTAAAAAGCTAGATGTTTTCTATTTTGTTTTCATGATTTAAGACTTTCATAAAGTATTAAAAACATTTACAATTTTATTTGTAACTCCCTGTTGAATTTCCTTTTTTTCTTATTGCTTTAGAAGGCTATTTTAAATTTATTGTCAATTGATGAGTTTCATCTGTGGACATTAAGTTTTGGAATCATAAGCTCAGATTTCTACAGGGCCACAAAAGAGACTTTACTCCATGCTGAGCTAAAGAGTATCTTAAGCTGTAATTCTGGTGAAACTAATTCCACTTTCAGCCTTTGGGAATCAAGCCACGACTGTAAACTTTGCCTTCAAATGTAGAAGATAAGTAGAAAGAAAACACCTCAACTGTAATTCAACATTCATCCAGTGACTACGTATGGAGTGCTCACTGTAAATGAAGTATTGTTCTAGGTGCTAGAGATAAAACCATGAAGACAGTAGAAAGGATCTTAACATTATGACCCTGATATTCTAACGGGAGACAGAGATAATAAAGTGAGTAAATGAGATACTTCCAGATAGAGATAACAAATACGCATAAAATTTATAAGGTACCATACTAGAGAATGACCAGGTTAAGGAAAGCTACATTGAGGAGATGACATTTTAATTGAGATCTGAATGAAAGTCATGAGGTATAGGAAAATTTGGGAGGCATGTATTCTAAGCAGAAGGAACTCACATGCAAATTCTCTGAAGAGGCGGGACAAGTATGTTTGAGATGCGTGAAATGCAGATGGATCCTTAGTGTAGCTGGAATGTGGGAGCCAGAGGGAATGTGGTAGACAGTGAGGCCACAAGGCTTTGTGGGTACTAGTAAGTTTGGGAAGCTATCGAGGAGTTTTAGGCAAGGAATGGCACAATCAGATTTCCCATTCAGAATGGTCACTCTGGCTCTGGCAGGAGGCTAGGGTGCAAGGTTAGAATTGGGGACACCAGAAGGAGGCTACTGTAATAGTCCAGGGAAGATATGATGATAGCTCAGACCAAGAGGTTGAAATGGAGAGAAGTGAAATAATGCAGGATCTACTAGGAAGCATAGACTGTAGAATTTCCGTGAGGCAGGTGAAAAAATAGAAGGAATAGACACATTTCATAACCGCAGCTCACAGTGAATTTTAAGAATGTGCCAGGATGGTTTTATTGACTCACCCTTATATGGAGTATTAACCAAATCTCTAAGTTAAACTAACTTGTTAAATTTACTGTCATTTTTAGGAAATTAAAATTCACAAAGTAGAAATGACCAAGCCAATCAATATGATTAAGAATGTGATTTATGACATGATCTACTTTCCTTTTCAAGAAAAGTAATCTCCTTTAAAAGAAGAGAATTATTGGAGAGAAGATGATGATGGGAGTTTGAATGTTTAGATCTTTACAGTCCAATCAATATGATTAAGAATGTGATTTATGACATGATCTACTTTCCTTTTCAAGAAAAGTAATCTCCTTTAAAAGAAGAGAATTATTGGAGAGAAGATGATGATGGGAGTTTGAATGTTTAGATCTTTACAGTCCAATCAATATGATTAAGAATGTGATTTATGACATGATCTACTTTCCTTTTCAAGAAAAGTAATCTCCTTTAAAAGAAGAGAATTATTGGAGAGAAGATGATGATGGGAGTTTGAATGTTTAGATCTTTACAGTCCAATCAATATGATTAAGAATGTGATTTATGACATGATCTACTTTCCTTTTCAAGAAAAGTAATCTCCTTTAAAAGAAGAGAATTATTGGAGAGAAGATGATGATGGGAGTTTGAATGTTTAGATCTTTACAGTCCAATCAATATGATTAAGAATGTGATTTATGACATGATCTACTTTCCTTTTCAAGAAAAGTAATCTCCTTTAAAAGAAGAGAATTATTGGAGAGAAGATGATGATGGGAGTTTGAATGTTTAGATCTTTACAGTCCAATCAATATGATTAAGAATGTGATTTATGACATGATCTACTTTCCTTTTCAAGAAAAGTAATCTCCTTTAAAAGAAGTGAATTATTAGAGAGAAGATGATGGTGGGAGTTTGAATGTTTTAGATCTTTACATTGGAAACCTTATACAACCTTATACAGAAATTCCCCTAAGAACACCTTAGACCTTTTTGTATCACTTTATACAATCTCTAATTATTTCCTCTCATTTTTGTGTATAAATTTTATATGCTATTAAATGGTAAACATGATTTTTTATATCCTCTTCATCACTGAACACATTCTCTTTCTCACAATACTTGCTCAATAAACATTTCTCAGTGTACAGATCAATTTCTCTTGGAGAAACGTCTCTGCCATCTTCATCTTTTCTAAGTTCACTCATTCTTCCGGTACGATTCAGCAATGGCTCCTTCATAAGCCGCCTCTGGTGCCTCCTCATTCTTCCCAGAATATTTCGTCCTTGCTGCTTTTGCTGATCTACTCTCCACTCTCCTGTCAGCATTGCAGTTGCTGGACCACATTGACAAGGAAACCAGTCCCTCCGTCGTTAATAAAACTTCATGTTCCATCTTCTAAAAGTTAAAATTTCAATTAACAAAGAGAACCTTAATGTTTTACTCCCCTGAGCAAACACTGAAATCCCTTCATAGATCCCATAAACTTTATTCTCCTGAATAAATTCAACAAATCCTCTAATAGGCTCTTCACGTTTTACCAAACAACAATTGTGACCAGTACGGTATTTCAAATGCTGTATTTCAAATTCAAAATTTCAGTTTTTTTTTTTTTTCTTCAAATAACCTAAAGCTCATCAAAAAAATGGTAGCATCCACTTTCTCTCCACTGCTGACCACCCACCGTAAGGCACTTCCTTTCCTGCAGACAAGACAGACCTTGAAGATGATCTTTTACACTCAAGTAGAAAAGAAAACCTTTAATTTTGGTGTTTTTAAGAAACAAGATGCGATTTTTTCCCCAGTGCCTGTCTGGTGGGTACTCTTCTTCCTTCTTACAATGAACAAAATCTTCAAAAAGAGCAAAAAATCTTTTTAGATATTGAGGCTGTGGTCTTTTTTTCCCCAATAGCTCATCTTCCCAACTAAACTATAAACTCCTAAGCTTGTGCTCATAATTTCTAGTTTAGGTGTTTAGCACATATTTGTTTAATAAGTTATTGCATACATTAACAAACAAATCAATAAGTGGTTAAATGAATAGCTGCTTTGATGGCTAAGACTTGACTTCGAGGGCAGTCTCATTTAGGCCAAATTTTTTTAACTTTCAATCCAGTCAGATATGCATTAGAAAGCCTCCTTTGTGCGAACACTCCAGGGCAACTGTACAGAGTCACTTTGAAGGTAAATGCCATCAAAATTAATAAAATAAGCCAAGGGAAATAAGGTTGTAGTTTAGCCCAGATAAAAAGAGCATTTTTTTCCCCTGAAGTATGAATACATATGAGAATTTAAAATTCCCACCCAGACACCAGACAGAGGCACATATGTGGCAAAACTAGCTAAGAAAAGCAGAGTAAGTGGGGCATATCAGTAAAATTAAGTGGATGTAAAACCCCTGAAGTGGCAAAAAAAAAAGGGGGGGCCTTGGAAAATGCTATTTTCCCTTCAGACTTTCCTTCCAGAATATACAAATTTTCATAGCTAAAGTAAAGGCAAAATGAATCTAAAGACATATTCTAATAATTCTACAATCATACTGTAACCTATAATACCAAAAGCAGTCCAGGATCTCTACTTTAAGGTCTAGAAAGGCCTCATATATTCTGACCAAAGAATTAGAAAAGCCTGATGGAGCTCCAGCAAGCCTGGCTGAGAATAGAAGAAAAGGGATTCGAGAAAGCTCACACTCAAATGACATTTCCCTTTGTGAAATGCATTTTATTAGATCAGGAAACTAAATACTCAAAAAAAGAGGCAATTAATCATTAAACAAAAGTTATTCATCCTGGGTCCTCCCCTACAAGATCCGCCTTCTCAGCACACAAGAGCCATCATCAGACCTAGGACTGGTATTACACACAGACTCTCTGTGCTAGTAAGAAGAGCATTGGATTAAGAGTCAAAAGAGATGGATTTTAATTCTAACTCTGCAACCCCACTGGCCAGTTGACAAGAGCCAAATCGCTCACTTTGCTGGGCCGCAGTTTATTCATCTAGAATAATACCACTAATATCAATATGTATAAATATGTATATGGTATAAGAAGAATAAATTACAACCTTAACAGCGCGTTGGGATAGGCCATCTGCACCCAAACCTCTTCCTCACATACTTAGATAAATTTTGATATAATGTAAATAAAGAAGTCTTGCATGTATAATTAGTTATAAACTTTTAAATTCTAGAAAACATGTCATTAACTAATAAATAAATGGTCTAACTAACCGGTATCACATTTTCCCTGATACGTCTAGTATAGCTCCTCTTATGGCAGGGAGTCTAGGTAAAGAACAGACCGTGTAGACCCACCCTAAAGGGAAAAAAATTATACACCAGGCCAGAAGGAAAATAGAATCAATCTGAGAAAGGATGTCAAAAATCAAGCTGGGATGTAAAGCTGTGTCTAAAATTATTCCTCCAAGCTGGTAGCATTTTTCAGGTTAACAGTGTGACACTGAAGATTAGTGATCCCAGCAGTGCCACTGGTACCTCCTGGCCACTAGGGGGATGTGGCAAGCCCTGCTCTATAAAAGAAAACATGACTTTTTTCAAAGCCAACTGCGTACTCATTGAAAGTCAGGAATTATTTTGATTTTATGGATCCACAAGAACTTTTGCCATCAAATTATTGCAAAATTTGATGAAAGATGAGCACAGCAGTTCTATTCCTTGGAAAGAAAAATGAAGCAAAACACAAATTCCAGAATTCAAAACCAAACATTCTGAGCATAACTACCTTTAAACCTCCATTTGCTAATAGTGTATTAAAATTGGCAGAGAGCACACCCAAGTGTGGTATCTGCAGATAATGCACACATTTATTTATTTTTAAATTTGAAAACCCGTGATTATTTATCCCCATGTATGTCAAACATGGGCCAGATAACTTGAATATACATACCTCTGCCTTTATCCGTAGTAGTAGTGCCACACAATTATAGCACAGTGCCAGACAAAGTGGTACTGCTATACTGCTTGGTTTTCTCTCTTTTTTACTGGATAAGTAAATCATTGCATGACACATGCAAAAGTAAGTAACATATCTGGAAATATTGAAGCATATTAATGATGGAAAAAAAAACAGATTCAGTACCACCTTAAGAACTAGAACATACCACATGCATTAAACTATCTGTTAGCTTCTTTCCAAACAGTGCCTATTTCCACTGAGTTGCTACTGTGAATGTTGTGTTTATCATTTCACTGTTTTTTAAAAAAGTTTTTATCAAACATATGTACAACTGTACATATTTTAGATTTCTTAATCTGAAGTTTTATTAAAATTATATCATCCTGTATCTTTTTTGTGATTTGTTTTTTCTGTTAGCAATATGTTTCTAAGATTCATCCATATTTTTCTATGTAGGTGTCATTCCCACTGCTGAATAATATTCCACGGTGGATTATACCACGTTGTATTTAATTGTTATCTTTTTATTGGACTTTTAGCTCTCATAACCAATTAATAATACTTTCTCGAACATTCTTGTTTACATTACTTAGGACACAGAGGCAAGAGTTTTTCAAGGGCATATACCCAGTAGGAGAATGGATGGATCATAGGTTGTGTGCATCTTCACTTTCAAGAAAATACTGAATTGTTTCCCAAAGCAGCAGTTCCACTTTTTATTTTTACTATATATGAGAGTTCTCTTTGCTGAATATCCTTACCACGACTGACCTTGTCAGACCTCTTAGTTTTGCAAATGGTTCTATGATGACATCATAATTTGCATAATGAAGTTCATCTTCTTTCTAAATATTTACTTACCACGCTTATTTCTCCTTTCTTGAAATTCTTGTGCACATCCTTTGCTCAATTTTCTATTGAGTTGTTTGCTATTTCCTTGATGATTTGTGAATATATTCCAGATTCTAACCCTTTGTCAGTGTCATGTGTTGAAAATGTCTTCTCAGATTTTGGTTTAGTCTCTACACATTCTTTATGGTTCTTTTGATGTTAGAGGATCTTTTAATTAGTCACACTATCAACCTGTTCTTTCATGGTTATTGTTATTTGTGCCTTATTTAAAATACTCTCCTGTTTTTCTAATTTTCCCTTTCACATTTAAGGCTTTTACCAATTTAGAACTGATTTTTGAATAGGGAGCTAGGTGGGGATAGATTTTTTTTCTCATATGACAACCAGCATCACTTGTTTCTAATGATCTACATTGCCTTTCTCTCTACCTTTTTATTACATTTTTAATATTTCAGTTTGACATATGAAAATGCAATTACATTTGTAAAATGGATCTTTTATCTCGCCACCTTGCTAAACTCACTTGTTAATCCTAATAAATTATCTATGGATGTTTTAGGATTTCCTATGTAGACAATCATAGCATCTATATAATTACTTATAAGTATTTCTTTCTATGGTAGACTGAATAATGGCCTTTCAAAGATGTGAAAACCCAAATCCCCAGAGCCCATTAATTTGTTAGTTTACATGATGAAAGGAATTTGCAGATGTCATTAAGTTCAAGATCTTAAGAAGGGGAGATTGTCCTGAATTATCTAGGTGGACCCAAAGTAATCACAAGTATCCCTATAAGAGGGAGGCAGAAAGAGATTTGATTAGAGTAGTAGGAAATGTAATGAAGAAAGCAAAAGTTTGTAGTGATTTGAGGAACAGGTCATGAGCCAAGGAATTCTTAGAGCCTCAAGAAGCTGAAAAAGACAAGGAAATGGATTCTTCCTTCAAAGCCTCCAAAAGTAACAAACTTTGCAGAAATCTTTAGCCTAGTGAAATTGGTTTTGTGCTTCTGATCTCTAGATAAGATATAAATTTATTATAAGATAATAAAGTCTTGTTGTTCTTTTTTATGTTGAAACAATTGATTATACATATTTGTGGGGTACAGAGTTGAATATCAATACATGAGTACAATGTATAATGATCAAATTATGATAATTACCATATTCCTCGCTACAAAACTTAATCATTCCTTGTGTCCATTAAGTAATTTCTCACTAACCCCCTCCCCATCCCCCTCTCAACTCTAATAACTACAGTTCTGACCTCTCCTGAAAATCCAACATATTATTGTGATTGTTCTTTCTTTTTTTGTTTTCTTTCTTTTCTTTCTTTCTCTTTTTTATTTGTTTTTTAGTTCCCACTTAAGAGTGAGAACATGCAGTACTTCTCTTTCTGTGCCTGGCTTATATCACTTAATTTTCTCCAAGCCCATCCATGCTGCTGCAAATGGCAGAATTTCATTATTTTTTATGGCAGAATAATATTCCATTGTGTATATGTACCACATTCTCCTTATCCAGTCATCTGTTGATGGACATTTAGGTTGGTTCCAACTCTTACCAACTCTATACCTTTGGGTATATACCCAGAAATGGGATTGTTGGTTCACGTCTATAATAATGATCCCTTCTCCCTAATTCTCATGTCTATAATAATGATCCCTTCTATGTTAAGCATGTGGTTCACATACAAGTGTATTTCAAAAAGTTCATGGAGAGATTTGTATTATCTTTTAATTCTACTTTCCCATTAATATTTTAAGAACCTTCTCATATTCTTTATTTATTTGTGATTGATTGATATCTTCTCTATCCCTGTAAAAGACTGAGATATCAAAATTGTTATAAGAAGATTGAAAATAACTGAAAAAGAGCATAATATTCTAAGGAGGAGAGAAAATAGATGTACCAGGTGCCTGAAATGAACAGTGAGCACAGTGGGAGTACTGAAAATATTGCTGCTTTGAATGTCTTAATTTGCAAATTAGAGACTGACTTTCCCATCACTCAAATATGAGAGTATCCTTGAAGGTGTATAAACAGCCACAATTATTAATAGCAATATGGTATCATGAAGAAGTGGGAATCTCAACTGTCAAGTGATATCATGGTTAGTGAAATTAAAAATTTTTCATTAAAATGCAGTCTTTGCCACATGTTTATAGTGTAATAATTTTAGTACATAAGCTTGATCATTTACTCATCTAATTCATAGCTTAAATTAATTTTAATGTGATTTTACAGAAATCAGCAGACTAGAGCTATAATCCATTTTTTGTGCATTTTATGGCTTTTCCTTTATCCATGACTCTTATCACCTTCCTGCGGAAAAAATTATATATTGTTTTTTCCATGACTGAGACAAATACATTGAATCTATTGATTCACCCCAGCAAAAATTGACCAATTGATAGATTTTAAACTCATTTCTACAAAAACTATTTGAGAAAGTAATAAAATTAAAAAGAAGGGACAGTTGTACAGCTACATCCTCAGTGGGAACTAAAACAATCATAAAGCTATAAATTCATGAACTCTAAGGAAGAGAACTTTAAAGGATTATTCCAGGCTCCCTAAGATCTGGGTAGATTCTATTTAACAGTTTCAGTGTTAATCCCTGATGCCTCTTTTGGTCTAGTCTTGTGCCACAAGAACTGACTTCAGTTTTCACACCAGTTAGTTTAGTTCATTCATATTTTGGAGACACACACTAAGGTAGCCAATAATATTTCTTGCTCCAGGTGGAGGAGTCTGCTTGTCACAGCTCTCAATCTAGTACTTGATTTTCTTATAAATAGTATTTTTTTTTTCTTCTGGTTTATTTCTAAAGAGACAGCTCATTTCACTGGACTTCTTTCTACAAAGAAAAACATCAAAAACAAAAAAATTATTTTTCTCAGCAAGTATTTTTATGTATTGACCAAGTGCTGCTTTAACCTTCTCACTACAGCTAATCTTCCTTCACATCTACTTGCATTTCTAATGTATAAAATCAAAATAGAGAAGGGATACATAAAGGATTCACCTTGAAATGTACCACCTGCCCCTTTCTCAAGATTGAATTTAAAGCAATCAGTGGGAGGAGTGAAAAGATGTTTCAATGGACCTGAAGTAAATCAGGGAAACTGCTATCCCAATTTGAACATCCTCCTAGGATCTGTCTGTTCGATTTGGCTTTGAGACCCCAGATCTGGAGGTCTAAATAAAATGGAAAATAGGAGGTAGAGATGTGATTATTTAGGTTCAGCACTTCTGTAGGCCTTAGGAAAGAGTAAAGATAATATCTAACATCTATTGATTAATCTACTCTAATACAGACATTTAGAACATTTCATGTAATTTGTATATCCTAATTCACATGGTGCTCGTAACAACTCTGTGAGCTATGTACATGTATTAGTCCATTTTCTGTTGCTTATGACAGAATGCCTGAAACTGGGTCATTACAAAGAAATGAATTTTATTTTTTACAGTTATGGAGGCTGGGAGATCCAAGGTCCAGGGAACATACCTGTTGTAGAAATTCTCTACAGGTCCCATGGTGACCAGGGTATCACATGGAAAGAGATAGCATGAGCAAGAGAGAGCTAACCTTTTGACTCACTCTCCTTACAAAGCCATCAGAACCACACCCATGACAACCCATTAAACCATCAACCTGTTGTTTCATGAATGGATCAATCCATTCACAAGGGCAGCAGTCCTTACAATCAAATCACCTCTTAAAAGCCCCACCTTCCACCACCTTATTGTAAGTTCCAACATGAGCTTGGGGGGCACTCAAACCACAGCAGTACCAATGGAAAAACAAAGCAAACAAACAAATAAACAAAAAATAAGGCACATGGAGTTTAAGTAAAATTCCCAAAGTCATGCAACTATAAGCTACCCTGCATCTTAAAAATTCTTAAAGTTTTCATATTATCTAGCCAGTTTACCAAGACAAGGGACTAGACAGAGATTTAATTCAAAACCTAAGTAGAAGTTAACTACCAATTCCCCTAATTCTGGTGGTGGTAGTTAAGAGTCTGGATGAAGCCCAAACCCAATGAAGAAGAGAGTGCTACTGCCGCATGCAGTGTAGAATACTAGACTCTAATAAAAAAATAGGAGAAGGTATAATACATAGGTTCCTCTCCTTCTAAGTTTTACATTATGAAGGTAAACTTAGATATTCTCATAAAACACTTAATTAGTAATTCAATCCAATATTCATTTATTCTATTTGATTTAATAAACATTTGCTGAGGTTACTCTATTTCACAAACTGACTAAAGAAGCCAAAATCAGAGTCTGCATTCTAGGAGAAGAAAGATGAGGAAGGCTTAAAATCTGCTCGAAGCTTGAAGGAAGGACAATGCAGAAAGAGCTTGTCAATTGCCAAAAAAAAAATTTCAGTGTGGTCCATGCAGTCAGGCACTAGGTACCCAAAAGTAAGACATGACTCATATTTCCTAGAAAACCAAGGAATACTTGCCAAGGAAGGTGATACTTAAGCTAAATCTTAAAGAACAAATCTGTAATATCTTTATAAATAGAACATTTGTCATTTGGAAATATATTTTTTCTTTCCTAACTAAAACTATCGATTGTATTTGGCATTTCCTTGGTACATCATAGATATGCAAACCTGAGAGTTTAGCCCTTTCCTGGACACAATTAAACTTTGTATGTTGCAAATCAGTCTAACTTAGAGTGTGGCATTTGGAAAATCAATTTAGTGAAAGGCCAGCTGCCAAGGCAATGTACACATGTGTCTTCAAATAAGTACCATTATGCTAGCTAATATAAAAGCTGTGTCAATGACTAGATCAACACCATTAGTAAAGAGAATTCTCATGTTTTATCCATTTCAATGCCTTATTTTCACACATTTCAAGAATCTAAGGATTTGGAAATATATTCTGGGTTATTGTCATTATATTTTTAAATAAGGTCAATATCCAACATTTTGACATATGCATCATCAGTGCTCCACTTCAGATGTTTTTATTATTTTGATGCATCCTTCTTGAGCACCAACTCAGTGCCAGTCACAGTTCTGGGAATGAAGGATACAAAAGCTAACAAGGCAAGAAAGATTCTAGTTTTAGGAAGCCTACACTCCAGTAGAGAAATAATGACAATAAATATGTAAGAAATGAATAAATAACTAATTTTAGATAATAAGTGCTATGAAGAGAGTAAATAAAACAGAATAGTAGGTTAGAGAATGAATTGGGGACTATAGAAAGAACCTATTTTTGCAGAGGGAGAGGGAGCAGGAGACATTCAAGCCACAGCAGTACCGATGGAAAATAAAAACAAAAAACTGAGGCACACAGAGATTAAGTAAAATGCCCAAAAGCTCTGTCTGAAAATATGACATTTTTATCTAAGACCAGAATAATGAAAAGGTACCAACCATGAAAGACACACTAAAGAGAATTCCAGCTAGTAGGCTGTGATAGTAGAAATGCTCTGCGACAGAGATGATCTTGGAATACTTGAGGGACAGAAGGAAAACCAGAGTGGCTGGAGATAATGAAAAGGAATAAGTGGTCAGAGATAAGGCTCTATAATAAGGCTATAGACAGGTCATATAAGGTTTTATAAAATAAGAAGTTTGGGGTATTTTTGTTGGTTTTTTTGTTTTTTCCAATTCCATGAAAAGCCACTAGGGGATTATGAGTAAAATGATTATGTGATTCAAGTTAAACTTTGAAACAATTGTTCTGGCTACCGTGAAGAGAATTGATCATAGGGAAAAAGAATGAAAGCAGGAAAATCAATTAAGAGGCAAGTGTAGTTGTACAAACAAGGGATGATGGTGGGTCAGCCAAGAGTTGCAGGGGATTGTGAGATGCCATCACATTTGTGATGCATTTTGGAAGAAGAGCTAGCAACATACTGGTAAATTGGATTTTTGGCTTGGGGGAGTAGGGGACAATAAATATTAGACCAAAGAAAAAACAAAAACAATTGAAAGGTAGAAAAATAAAGTTATCTTTTGCCATATGAATTCTGTGATATCTATTACATATCTGGGTAAAAATGCCAAATAAATTTCCAAATGTATGATTCCAGAATTCAAAGGAAAGGTATAGAAAATGAGATTTATATTTGGGAGTTACTATCATATAGATAGTATTTAAATCTATGGAATTGAATGATATCAAAGCAAAAGTATATAGAAAAGAAAGGGGGACATACATAGACTGCTGTGGCCTCTGACATTTAAGGATCTGGCAGAGGAGGAAGACAAGTAAGAGAGATTGAGAAAAAACATCAGTGAGGTAGGAAGAAAATAAGTAAATGTAATATTATGAAGGTCTAGAGAAGAATTTCAAGAAAGTTTGACTTGTCAATGATTGCTGTGACGTAAAAATAAGAGAACAGATAATTAACTCTTAGATGTGGTGAATTAGAGGGTTCAGTGACATTGATAAGAACATTTCAGATGCTTAGTAGCAATAAAAGCCCTATTAACAGAATATAATGAGTATCTATTGCTGTGTAATAAACCACCACAATAACAACTATGGCTTAAAATAACAACTATAATTTCTCACAAGCCTATGGGTCAACTGGATGACTCTGCTAATCTGAGCCAGGCTGAGCTGATCTCAGCTGGACTACCTCATGTACCTACAATTAACCAGTAGGTAGCCTAGCAGTCAGCTGCTCTAGAATGGCCTCAGCTGCAACAATGACATCTCTGTTTTGCAAGGTCTCTCAGCTTCTCAAAGGATAGCCCTGGCTTGCTTTCAGAATGATGTGAGGGTTCCGAGAAAGAGGGACGGAGGGCACAAGGCCTCTTGCAGTCTTGGCTGAAAATTTGCACACCGCCTCTTTCCCCACATACTACTGGCAAAAGCAAGTCCATGTCCATCCCAGAATTAGAGCAGGTAGAGACCACAAGGTTAGAGACAAAAGGGCATGAATGTAAGGAGGCTATTAATTAGATCTCACAATGCAATATGTTGCCATAGTGGGCAAGAGAGTTGAGAAGAGAATAGGAGGAAAATGCATAGAGACAGACACGACTATTGTGAAGAATGTTGCCATAAAACATAAGAAATGGGTGCAAAAGCTAGAGCAGCTGTGGAGTCAAGGGTTCTGTTTTGTTTGTCTACTAGATTTTAGTTTTTTCACAATGGGACTTGAAAGAGTATGTTCATAAGATTACTGAAATGATTCAAGAGAGAGAAAGGGAGAATTCAGGAGAGAAAATAATACCCATGGGAACAAAGTCAATGAGTAGACAGGCTAAAATTATGGGGGTTGGCCTTACACAAGAGTAGGGACATGCCTTCAAGTATGACAGAAGTGAAAGAAGAGTAAGTGCAAATTTAGTCTCTCTCATGTTGAATTGAATATTAATTTCAGAATTCTCAGGATTAAGGAAACTCTACCCGTTTACAGAAAATTTATTTCTTAAATAATGCACCTGCTTACAAATCAAAATTATACAGAGGACTGTTAATACCACAGGAGTTTACTTCTGCTATGAAATAAAGCTGTTGAGAGGCAAACAAAATGAGTTCAGAAGTGGAATCACCTGGGATCAGAATCTTGATTCCAGAAATCAAAATACCCCACAATGTCTTGAAAATCTGTAAATAGGTATCAAGTGAGGTAAACTGTGTCCTTAGAAAAGTCACTGTCCAAAACAGTAAAACACTGATCTGAATCCACTGTACAAACTTCCATTACTACCATAATCTTGGAGTGTTACATTGTCAGTATGCAATATTGCTACATCCTTTATTTCATTAACCAGTTGAAGAATTGAAGATCTGAATCCACTGTACAAACTTCCATTACTACCATAATCTTGGAGTTTTACATTGTCAGTATGCAATATTGCTACATCCTTTATTTCATTAACCAGTTGAAGAATTGAAATAGCCATTCAGTTAAAGATGGCCTAAATGTACAAAACACTACATGCATGAAAAATCCATCAACTCACTATAGAAAGCTGTTTAACTAATTGCCCATGACTTGGGTCAAATGTCTTTGAGCGCTTAATGCCATTCAGGCAAATTAGTGCAGATGGAGTTGGCGGGGGGAGAAAAACTTTCCAAAATTAAATGTTAAAAACCTGAGTTTATTATGCAATTTTTACAAAATCGTAGGCATTAAATTGAAGACTGAGAAGGAACTATGTATGGTTGACAATGAATTTGACATGTATAGTGACTGCTTCAAAATCAGAAGTGCTGTTTCATTTAGACCAGGTTATACTTTCACTGGGAACTGAGGCTGACTAAATATCTAAAAACTAAGTTTTTTTATGTCAGTCGTTGGGCCTTTATTTTCACATAAGTTGAAGCCAATACAAAATGACTTGTAAGTCAAGAACAGAAGCTTTCTAATTTCAAAACCTCCCTGTAAAATCCCTCTTACATATGATTTCATCCTAGGTAGATTGCCTCAGGCTGTCCATGAGGGTCCTAACAAGACAGGATCATGGGCAACTAGACACAACGTGGGATTCATTAAGGAGTTCATGACTTCTGTTTACCATTAGATAAAACATTCCAAACCTAAAACTGTTCCAGTATTCTTCACTTGGCTCTAGGAATGCCTAATTG
>NW_007732834.1:64140-65785 GCF_000696425.1 Galeopterus variegatus
CTAGGTAGATTGCCTCAGGCTGTCCATGAGGGTCCTAACAAGACAGGATCATGGGCAACTAAACACAACGTGGGCTTCATTAAGGAGTTCATGACTTCTGTTTACCATTAGATAAAACATTCCAAACCTAAAACTGTTCCAGTATTCTTCACTTGGCTCTAGGAATGCCTAATTGTACCAAAGCCATCACTTCACATTGAGAAAGAGAGATGAGAAGGCGATCAGAAACAGAATAAGTCACAGTCACCACAATCAGACCAATCAACAACCAGGAATGCACAGCATGAGAAAAGAGAAAGAGCCAGCAGAACAGAGCAGAAGCAGGTAAGAAATAAGGTAAGTTTACCTTGGTAAACATTTACCAAGCACCCATCATGAATCAGACGTTGTTCAGAAATAGGAATGGGAAAAGGGTACAAGGCAAGGGTACATAAGCATGCAATATTAACATAGTACAAAAGTAAAGCCATAGACAGTATTCCATGGGTACCCAAAGGATGGACACAATCAATTCTGGGGCACCAGAGAGAGTATGCTGGAAGATATATCACCTGAGCTGTATCTTAAAGGGATGGATAGGAACTAGTGAATTAGAGTAGATGAAGATTTTAAGGCAAGGCAAAGCAAAGATCTGAGGACATGAAGTGTCAAAATGTCTACAGGAAAAGTACAAAAGGCTAGAGCAGTTAACATACCGGATTGTGGAGAACCTTCTTTGCTAAGTCTGAAATTTATTCAATAGTTAATAGTAATTCCTATCAGATTATTAAGTACATGATTTGAAGGCATCAAGACTGGAAACCAGGAAATCAGTGAGGAGTAATTAATTAGTTTCTGAGAGGGAAGATCATATGGACAAAAATATTGCAAAGTAAAGTTGGTTGGATTTGGCAGATATATGGAGTTACAGGCAATTCTATAGAAAGAGGAATAGGTCAGGGAGATGGTCCCTGCAGGAGAAATAACACCAACTGAAACATGCCTTGATGAAAAAGCATGACAGGTAAAGTAGCTTTCAGCCTTAACCTCAGCCCTGGAAATTTTGAAATTGCTCCCCTGCAAGCAGAAGCCCACGTGGAGATGATCCCAGAGGCTTGTGAATAGAGTCTAAAGCAGATATGCAGGTGGTTCATACCATTAGAAAACAACTAGGGCACTATATTCATGAAAACATCAGGGAGCATATATAAAATGAAACACATCTTAGAGCCTCTGAAAGATAAAATTACATAAACCTACTACGATTTTTGAGTTAGTAGTTATCATAGCCACATCCGTTTCTACAGACTGTAGATGAAAATATGTGATCTGTCAGATTGAAGTAGTTCGATTTTTGGCCAATCAAAACCATTAACCTCTATATTCAGCTTTTACTACCATCAAAATCAGACTAAACACATTTGATAACCTCAATTCCAATTTCTCCTCACCAATGAAACCCAATATTTGTTTCAACTCCTTCTTAAAGCTTTTGCACTAACTTTTGATTACTTTGAGGCAACTAATTAATTAAAACCATTTAGGAAATTTTTAACTGAGAAAAAAAGTTTTTAGGATGAGGATTTTGATGGTTTGAATGGCATTAGTAATACTAATAATTGAAATATATTGAATAAGCCATTTACTGTTGCTGTTCAAATATCGC
>NW_007732834.1:66499-67302 GCF_000696425.1 Galeopterus variegatus
GGGACTTAGGGGTATTTACAAGTTAAGTGAAGAATAGTACAAACACACACACACATCTAATGCAGGCATAGCCATTGCACTATTATTGCTGTAAAATCCACCTGTATAGTATCTTTAGGTCCTAAATTAAGATTTTTAAAAAATTTACAATTAGAAAAAAATAATAACTACAGAAAGGATTACGGTGACTATATAAAATCAATATCTATACACCTTAACATAAAAACATTAAGGAATATTTAGCATGCTGTTTTGCAGTGCTGAATTTCTTTTAGTTAGGTATTTTATTATCTTCATTTAAGAGCCCTACTTAATAAACTTACTCCTGAATAGCATAATCTGTTCATAATATTGATTTTTTTAAAGCATTCTAATCTTGAAAGTGCTGGTTGGAATCCTTTGTTAGCTCTTGGGAGCTAGTAATTTCACAACTTCCCAAATATGGTCTTGAAAAGGTCTGCAAAGCCAGAATTTTTAGATAAATAACAATGTAGTAAATAACTGGTGAATGGGTTAGTTAAGTAAACTGCACATACAATAAAATCTTTTATAGAGTGAATTCTTTGATAAATTGAAAAAAGGGGATCTTTTAATAAATCTGTTTTGTAAATCTGTTGTGTATGCGATTTTCTTAAACTGAGGTAGATTTGTATACCTTCTTGCTAAGGAAGAAACAATTCTAATTGCATGAGTTGGGACTTTGGTGAGATTGTTCAATTATTTTAACATTGGGTAGATTATTAAAAAAAAAAAGTCACTTCTGTGGTGGCTGACCAGATTAATTCCTCCATTCCCTCCTCTGG
>NW_007732834.1:68372-70101 GCF_000696425.1 Galeopterus variegatus
TAATTCCTCCATTCCCTCCTCTGGTTACCTCAAATATCCATGTATCAGAAACAGTTTTTAGCTGTTAACGGTAGAGCCCATTCTATCCAATATAAGCAAGAAAAAAATGTATTAAGTTCATTTATAAATATCAGGGAAGGCTGGAGATAACTGGTTTGCAGACTACACAGCCAGGAAGACTAGTGAAATTACACCAATAAAATGTTCCTGTAAAGGTCCCATTGCTAACACCACAGCCCAAGTTTGCACTGCCCACCCACAGCATGGGACTGTAACCACACACTGTCTTGCTTCTGTGACATCTGAAAACTCATTGTACTCCATTATCTTCACAAGAGCTAATGTTCTATGGCATGGCCTCTTCATGTCACTAAGTCCCGAGTGAGTTCTCTCCAACCTGCCTTCTAGCTTTAATGGAAAGTAGAAAAGCATTTCTGTCTTCTACCTTAACATGATATAAGGTGAGAGACTTTCGGATTCAGAAGTTGCTAGGAATACTGTAAATAAGACAAATGTTCACTACAGTCTCTGCCTAGCATCAATATACTCCATTTTTCCTTGCCTAAACTTCCACGGAGTAACAACCACACAAAACAAAGTTTATATCTAATATAACTAATATAACTAGTATTATATTAATACTCTTTTTACAAATGAAAATGCACTCCCTATCTTCCCAAAAGAAGGACAGTCCAGCAAGTCATTGATAGCTTCATTCATCTCCAAGTCCAGGACCAATTGACTCCACCCTAATAGTCTGGAACAAATGGGTGAAACAGAGGAGTCACCCATTAGTGTTAGTAAAATTAGTTAAAATAGCAAGGGAACCACAGAGAGAAACAGAGGAAAATTAGTTAACACAAAATTCCTAAATATTTAACAACCAGCCCTCACATTCTCCCCTACTAAACAATTGATCATTCAACAGTGATGTTAGACAAATAGGACTTAGGGGATGCTGCCATGGTCTGCCACAATGACAACTTTATTTAATAACTCATTAAGCAAGCATTGGTGTGGCTAGGAAATGTTGGGGACAAGATGGTCATCATGCATACCAAATTATCAAGAGCTTTCTCTATAATGGAAGGTATTTGCTAGATATTCAAATATTCTCACACTATCTATTCTGAAAGAATCATCCATATATTTCTCTCCCAGACCTTCTTTTCACAAACCCTCTTGTCTGTTCATTTAAAGCCCCTGGATTATCCAGCCAAACCATTAGCACCTTCCCATGGGTTATTATAAATGCATACCTCAAGCATCCACCCTCGTAGACAAAATGAACATGAGACATGATTCTCAACTTGTTATACACTGGGAAGATTTTCCTTTCCCCGAGTCCTCAGAGACTCCTCTAAGTGGGATTATACTGCTGCAACAGTTCACGTTCAGCTGGTACCTGCATAGTATTAATTAATCTACTTTTAACTTTTGCCTTCTTCAGTCAAAGGTCACAGCAAACAAAGGTGCTGCTGTAGGATGATGAAGGAGAGTCAGCCAAGAGGGAAGAAGCCTGCTAAGAATGTGAGCTATCTGTTAATGCAATTTATGTTATGGCGTGTTAAAGTATATTTCTGGTTTGCCAGGGAAAACACCAATTTATTTCAGTTGTCCCAGTATAATTATCAGTAGGGCACTTTTTACTTTCAAAAGTGTCCTGATTTGGATAAAAAATTATATACTCACCCTACATATATACTACTTCCGCTTGTACTAAAGTACT
>NW_007732834.1:70693-72483 GCF_000696425.1 Galeopterus variegatus
TATCTGTTAATGCAATTTATGTTATGGCGTGTTAAAGTATATTTCTGGTTTGCCAGGGAAAGCACCAATTTATTTCAGTTGTCCCAGTATAATTATCAGTAGGGCACTTTTTACTTTCAAAAGTGTCCTGGTTTGGATAAAAAATTATATACTCACCCTACATATATACTACTTCCGCTTGTACTAAAGTACTGCAGGGCATCCCTAACTTTTCTTCTGAGTGGATTGGCTTACCAAGTTCTTCAAATTCACCATAATGTGCAGTTCAAGCATGGCCAGTGATCAAACAGTTAAACACTACCAGGACCTATTAACAAGAAGAGAACAGTTACTTATCAAAGAAAGCATGGCTTTGCTCCAAAACTCTAGGGTTCTCTGCAGTAATTCTGGTAACACTGATTTCCATAAACAACCAATATCCTATACGTACTTTGAATGCCACTGTTCCCACTAAGTCATAAGAACAAAGTTGTAGAATAAATTACTGTAGCCTGGTTCAGCTAGAGATCCTTCCCTTTATCTGGGGCCCTGTCCAATCTGGCAGTCTTTTGAGTGACAGGATGAATTATTCAGGACCTCACTCCCAAATATAGTATGCATTTTTCCAATATCCAAATAGAGCCACCAAACCGTGCCTCTTAATTTGTAGTATGGTGTATAAAGTGCACAATTTCTCTTTCACTTTGAAGGAAATATCTTGGCAAGTCCCTTAACAGTAGATCCATTAAAAGGAAAGTGGAGCTGGATGCCTGCATATTTTCATGCAATTCATCTGCTTCCTGCACACCAAGGCACTAGAATACCCGCTGTTCTTTGATCTCCTAGTCCTTTCAGCATGATGGCATCCATGTAGTAGAATAAATGATGCCCTGTGGATTAGCAAGAAAATCAGGGTGCCGGAAGACTACATTTTTTTCATGACTCTAAAGAGTTAACATAGCCCTGAGATGAGATGAGGGAAATTTATCACTCTCCCTGTAAAATAAAAGAAAACTGCTCCTGTTATTCGCTGTATATTGAAATAGATAAAAAGCAAAAACTATATAGTAGATGCCAGAGACTGTGTTAATTTGTTCCAATAAAGAGATAACATCTGGAACAGCAACTAAAAATTAGTCACTATCTGAATAAGCTTATAAAATTTTTCAAGACCAATATGCCTTCTAAATGGCCAAACATGTATGTGAAATGAGGTTTCCATTAATTAGTATTGGCTGAAAATCAGCATCCAACGTACTGAGCAGAATTACCCTATTAAATGAGTACAAGTTATGACAAGGTTAGGTGGAAGACTTAAGTAAAGTCTTATAATATCATAGGCTCTTTCCTCAAATATATTCTCTCTCTCTCTCTCTCTCTCTCTCTCTCTCTCTCTCTCTCTCTCTCTCTCTCTCTCTTTTCTTTAAGAGTGCCTGGTTCTGTTAACTTTTTTTTATTGAAACATATTTGATTATACATATCTGTGGGGTACAGCATTGAATATCAATACTTCTGTGCAATATGTGATGCTCAAATCAGGGTAATTAGTATGTTCAAAATTATATAATATAATCATTTTTGGGGGGTCTTTACCAATTACTCCCTAACCCCTTCCCGCCTTGCCCTCCTTTCCCAACTCTGGTTGCCNTCTGTTAACTTTTTTTTATTGAAACATATTTGATTATACATATCTGTGGGGTACAGCATTGGATATCAATACTTCTGTGCAATATGTGATGCTCAAATCAGGGTAATTAGTATGTTCAAAATTATATAATATAATCATTTTTTGTGGCTCTTTACCAATTACT
>NW_007732834.1:73468-83827 GCF_000696425.1 Galeopterus variegatus
TCTCTCTCTCTCTCTCTCTCTCTCTCTCTCTCTCTCTCTCTCTCTCTCTCTCTCTCTCTCTCTCTCTTTTCTTTAAGAGTGCCTGGTTCTGTTAACTTTTTTTTATTGAAACATATTTGATTATACATATCTGTGGGGTACAGCATTGAATATCAATACTTCTGTGCAATATGTGATGCTCAAATCAGGGTAATTAGTATGTTCAAAATTATATAATATAATCATTTTTGGGGGGTCTTTACCAATTACTCCCTAACCCCTTCCCGCCTTGCCCTCCTTTCCCAACTCTGGTTGCCTTAGTTCTGTTCTCTCCTTTTGAAAGTTCAACAAATCATTGTGATTGTTATATGTTTCTTTCCTTCTTTTTTTATTTATTTGCTTACTTTTTTAGCTCCCACTTATGAGTGAGGACATGGTATTTATCTTTCTGTGCTGGGCTTATTTCACTTAACATTTTCTCTAAGTTCATCCATATAGCTGCGAGTGACAGAATTTCATTCTTTTGTGTGGCTGAGTAGTATGCCCATCATGTATATATACCGCATTTTCTTTATCGAAGTCATCCATCAATGGACATTTAGATTTGTTCCAACTCTTATCTATTGTAAATAGAGATGTAGTAATCAAGGGAGTGCAGGTGACCCCTCAATATGACTTCCATGGCAATACTACCCATAGTTGTTTGAGGATCCTCCATACTGCTTTCCACAATGGCTGCACTAGTTTACAGTTCCACCAACGGGGTAGAAGGGTTCCCCTTTCTCCACATCCTCACCAGCATTTGGTATTCTCTGTCTTTTTGATAATGGACAGTCTGCCTGGGATGAGATGATATCTCAAAGTGGTTTTGATTGCATTTCACTGATGCTTAGTGATACTGAGCATTTTTTCATATGTCTGTTGGCTATTTGTATATCTTCCTTTGAGAAATGTCTGTTCAGCTCCTTTGCCCATTTTTTAACTGGATTATTTGTTTTTTTTTACTGTTGTTTGAGTTCTTTGTCAATTCTGGATATTAGATGCATAGTTTGCAAATATTTTCTCCCATTCTGTAAATTGTTTTCTTTGCTCTGTTAATTGTTTCTTTTGCTTTGCAGAGGCTTTTTAATTTGATATAATCAAATTTGTTTATTTTTCCTTCTATTACCTGTGTTTTTTGGGTCTTATCCATAAAGTCTTTGCCCAGTCCTACTTCCTGAAGTGTTTCCGCTATGTTTTCTTTCGGGAGTTTTATAGTTTCAGGTCTTATATTTAAGACTTTAATCTATTTTTAATTGATTTTTGTATATGGTGAGAGGTACAGGTCTAGTTTTATTCTTCTCTATATGGATGTCCAGTTTTCCCAGCACCATACTTCCTTTCCCCAATGTATGTTCTTGTTGCCTTTATCAAAGATCAGTTGGCTATAGATATGTGGGTTGATTTCTGGATTTTCCATCCTGCTCCATTGGTCCAAATGTTTGTTTTTATGCCAGAACCATGATGTTTTGGTTACTATAGCTTTGTAGTATAATTTGAAGTCAGGTAGTGTTATGCCTCTGGATTTAATTGATTTGTTTGTTTGTTTGTTTATGTTGCTCAGATTGCTTTGGCTATTCAGGGTCTTTTGTTGCTCCATATGAATGTTAGGATTGTTTTTTCTATTTCTGTGAAGAATGTCATTGGTATTTTCATGGGGTTTGCATTGAATCTGTACATTACTTTGGGTAGTATGGAAATTTTCATAATGTTAGTTCTTCCAATCCAAGAGTATAGAATGCTGTTCCATCATTTTGTGTACTCTTTAATTACTTCCAGCAGTGATTTGTAGTTTTCCTTATCGAGATCTTTCACCTCCTTGGATAAATTGATTCATAGTTTTTGTTTCTTTGTTTGTCTGTTTGCTTTTATAACTATTGTAAGTGGTTTGCTTTCTTGATTTCTCTTTCTGCTAGTTCATTATTAGAGTATTAAAATGCTACTGATTTTTATGTATTGATTTTGTATCCTGTGACTTTACTAAAATCATTTATCAGCTCTAAGAGTTTTTTGTTTGTTTGTTTGGTTTTTTGTAGAGTCTGTAGGTTTTTCTATACATAGGATCCTCTAGTCTGCAAACAAGGACTGTTTGACTTTGTCTTTTCCAATTTAGATGCCCTTTCTTTCTTTCTCTTGCCTGATTGCTCTGGCTAGTACTTCCAATACTATGTTAAATAGGAGTGGTGAGAATGGAAATCTTTGTCTTATTCCTGTTCTTAAGGAAAAAGCTTTAAGCTGATATTAGCAGTGGGTTTGACATATATGGATTTTATTATGTTGAGATACTTTCCTTCCATTCCTAATCTGCTGAGTCTTAATCATGATGGGATGTTGAATTTTGTCAAATGCTTTTCCTGTGTCTATTAACATAATCATATGGATTTTGTTCTTGATTTTGTTGATGAGTTATATATATATCACATTTATTGACTTGCATATGTTGAAACATCCGTGCATTCCTGGGATGAATTCCACTTTATTGTGGTGTATATTGTTTTTGATCTGTTGCTGTGTTCTGCTTGCTAATATTTTCTTAAGGATTTTTGCGTGTGTTCATCAGAGATATTGGACTATAGTTTGTTTGTTTATTGTCTCTTTGTCTGGTTTTGGTGGCAGGGTGATGCTGACCTCATAGAATGATTTTGGGGGAATAGCCTCTGCTCCAATTTTTTGGAAACTTTTAAGAGAATTGGTATTAATTCCTCTTTAAAAGTTTTGTAGGATTCAGTGGTAAAGCCATTCACTCATGGGCTTTTCTTTGTTGGGAGACTGCTGGTTACTGCTTCAATCTTGTTGTTTGTTATTGGTTTGTTCATCTTTTCCATTTCTTCTCGCTTCAGTCTTGGTAGTTTGTAAATTTCCAGAAATTTGTCCATTTTGTCCAGGTTTTCAATTTTTTTGATGTAGAGTTGTTTAAAATAGTCTCTAACGGTTTTTTGTATTTCTATGTTATTGCTTGTGATGTCCCTTTTTCATTTCCAATTTTTGTTATTTGGGTCTTCTCTCTTCTCTTTTTACTTAGCCTAGCTAATGGTTTGTCTATTTTGTTTATCTTCTCAAAAAACAACTTCTTGTTTTATGGATATTTTGTATCATTTTTAGAGTCTCTATAGCATTTAGTTCTGTTCTGATCTTAACTATTTCTTTCCATCTAATTTTTGGATTGGATCATTCTTGTTTTTCTACTTATTTGAGGTGTAGTATTAGGTGAAATCTTTTTATTTGAAATCTCTATTCTTTTGATGTAAATGTTTATTGCAAGAAACTTCCCTCTTTATACTGCTTTTGCAGTAACCCACAGGTTTTGGTATGATGTGTCTTTAATTTCATTAGTTTCAATAAGTTTTTTGATATCCTGTTTAATTTATTCTTGGCCCATAGGTCATTCAGCAGCATACTGTTTAATTTCCATGTATTTGTGTATTTTCCAGAGTGTTGCTTGTTATTGATTTCTAGTTTTATTCTGTTGTGGTCTGAAAAAATACTTGAAATGACTTTACTTTTTTGAAATTTGTTGAGACTTGATTTTTGACCTATTATGTGGTCTATCCTGGAGAATGTTCCATGTGCTGATGAGAATAATGTATATTCTACAGTCACTGGATGAAATATTTTGTAGCTATCTGCCAGTTCCAATTGGTCTAAAGTGCAGTTTAAATCCTGCATTTTTCTGTTGATTTGTTGCCTAGATGATCTGTCCAATATTGAGAGAGGGATGTTGATGTCCCCAACTTTTATTGTATTGGGGTGTATTTCTTTCTTTAGGTCTAATAGTGTTTTCCTTATACATCTGGGTGTTCCAGTGTTGGGTTCATATACATTTATGATTGTTAAGTCTTCTTGCTTGATAGATCACTTTATCATCATATAGTGGACTTCTTTGTCTCTTTTTATGGCTACTGGTTTAATGTCTATTTTATCTGATAAAAGAATAGCTACTCTTGCTTGTTTTTGCTTTCCATTTGCATGGTATATCTTTTCCCATCCCTTCACTATTAGTCTGTTTGTGTCTTTACCAGTGAAGTGAGTCTCTTGAAGACAACATATAGTTGTCTAGCTTTTTAAGTGAATCAGTCATCCTTTGTCTTTTGAGTTGGGAGTTTAATCCATTTACATTGAGGGTTGTTATTGAAATGTACTGTCTTACTTCTGGCATTTTATCAATTTTCATTTGGATGTTTTAAATATTTTTGGTTCCTTTCTTCCCCTTTTATTGTTTGTCTTTGGTGTTTGTTGTTTGGGGATTTTTTTAGATGGTAAGATATAGTTTCTTTGTCTTTCTCATTTGCATTTTTGTTCAACAAATGGGTTTGGTAACATCTTGTGTAAACGGTAGTGATTACTGTTTTTCAGATTCCAGATGCAGGACTCCCCTGAGGATTTCTTTCAGGACTGGTTGAGTGGTGGTCAACTCCTACAGTTTTTGATTGTATGGGAAATACACTATTTCTCCATCATTTCTGAAGGATAGCCTTGCTAGGTATAGTACTCTTGGCTGGCAGGGGTTTTTTTCTTTTAGAATTTTGAATATATCATCCCATTCTCTTCTGGCCTGTACAGTTTCTGTTGATAAGTCTGCTGTTAGTCTGATGGGGACTCCCTTATCGGTGACTTGATGCTTTTCTCTCACTGTTTTTAAGATTCTCTCTCTGCTTTTGATGTTTGCCACTTTGACTATAATGTGTCTTGTGGAGGGCCTTTTTGGATTGAATCTGTTGTGGGATGTTTGAGCCTCCTGGACCTTATGGTCCATGTCTCTTCCTATAGTTGTGAAATTTTCTGTTATTATTTCATTGAATAGGTTTTCAATGTCTTTTCCTTTCTCCTCCCCTTCCAAAACACCCATGATTCAGATGTTTGTGCACTTAAGGTTATCTGTTAGCTCTCTTAGATTTTCTTCCAGTTTATTTTTATTTTTATTTATTTTTATTTGTTTGTCCATCTGGGTTATTTCAAAGGCCGTCTTCAAAATCAGAAATTCTTTCTTCTGCTTGCTCTAAACTGCTGCTTAAGCTCTCAGTTGTGCTTTTTTCATTTCACTGAGTGACTCCTTCAGTTCCAGGAAAACACATTCTTTTTGAAAATAATAATCTCATTGCAAATTTCCTCCTTCATATCCTGGATAGTTTTTCTCATTTTGTTATGTTTTCTAACTGAGTCTACCTGCCTCTCATTTAATTTCCTTAAGATTGTTGCTCAGAACTCTTTTTCATCATTTAACGGTTTCCTTCTCTTTGGTGTTTGGTACTTTAGAGTTATTATATTCCTTTGGTGGTGTCATTTTTTTTTTCATATTTCTGGTATCTCTGTGTTAATGTCTTGTCATCCAGTAGAACAGTTACTTCTTCTATTACTATGGAATGGGCTTTTCTTCTTCTGTTACTCTGGAATGGGCATTGAGGAGAGAAACTTCCCCCTGTAGATATGTTTTATACTGACCATTGAGTAGGGTCCATTTTAGTATTAGTTCTGGGTAAATGCAGTAGTGTAGTCTCTGTGTGGGTACTTCAGCCATATTCAGTGTTGGAGTTGCATGCGAGTGCCTCTGTGGTCTAGGCACTGTGGCACTTTGTGACTCCTTGCTGAAATTAGTGACACTGTGTTGTTTCTTTGAGGATGTGTGCAAGCTCTTGAGTTCTTGGGAGAAGTACCTGTGTGCTCTATCACTCTTTGGTTAGGGCAGGTATACCTGGGTGGACTTATTGGCACCCCAGCTAGCATTCTGTGAGCCTGATGAGTGCACTGAGGTATACTGGAACTGCTCCTCAATTTGAATGGGTATTCCTTGGTGGTTTTCTCTTTCTTCTTTCCTACAGGCAGAGGTTCCTCCTGGGTTCTTGCTTCCCCCAGTTGGGGATGGGTTGGTGATGATTGGGACTGTTCTTCCTTAGTCTGGGTATCCTGGGTTTCTGCACTCTCAGGGGGTTCCTCGTGTGTCTCTTTCTGGATCAAGGCAGTCATTTGGGCTACACTTGGACCTCCCATCCCCTAGTGTGCTACCAGATATGGTAGCGTAATTCCTCCTTTGGGTTATGACACTAGGTCAGAGATCTTCACTTGCCTCTTTCCCCATGCTCTGCAGGTGACTCTTCTTGCATCAATGCAGTCAAGGGGTCAACAGCAGTGGCTGTGGCAGACCATCAGTGCAGAAGTGGTGTCTACAGCAGCAGTAGGGTCTGCCCATAGCTCCTCAGGTCCCCTCACACAGTCCTGCTGTCTGTTGGTTCTGTTAACTGACTTAGTTGTTAGAGTAGAAGAATTCCCTTGACTCTATATCGTGGTGTCCCAAGACAAGCCTCTTTTCTCGGGACCTAAGATCTTTGTTTCTTTGTTTAGTTTTGGTTTTTCAGTTTAAATGAGACTTTAAAAGGCTACCTATTTATTTCAAACCCAGTAACACCATAGTCGGTTAGCCATCCCCAAATATGCTTACGAATTACATATTTCTAATTACTATAAGAGACAAAAAAGCCAAACTGTTTACTGCTCTCACACTCAACACAGAATACTTCTGATACCAGATGTGTGGTGCTTTTTTAGTGGACCCAAACAGGAGTCCTGTAACTCAATTTGATTTTGTCATGAACAGGAGTTAGAGCAGATCTCACAGGTTAAGGGCTCAGTCCCATATGACTGCCTCCACTTCAGATGCCAATCCAAGTAGTAGGTTCTCAGGTTACACACAAATTCTGTCTGACTTGGCTCCAAACTGGAGTTTCCCACGGCCCCCTTCTCACAGCTAACAGAACCCAAGTTAACAGTTTACTTACCATTGCTAGTTAATTACAAAGGATATTTTAAAGAATGCAAATTAACAGTCAGAAGAAGCGATACAAGGGGGAGGTTCAGAAGGTCCCCCAGGACAGGAGCTTCTGTTCCTGTGGAGCTGGGCGTCCAACTCTCCCAGCATGTGGGTGTGTTCTTCTTCACCAACCTGGAAGCTCTCAGAACCCCACAGTTAAGGGATTTTTATGATGGTTTTGTCATGGAGGCATGATCAATTATTAACTCAATATCCAGCTCCTGTCCCTTTCCCAGAGGATGCTTCCAAAAATTCCAAGCTTCCAAATGGCCAGCCCCATCCAAGAAACCATCAAGAGTTGCTTCATTAGAACAAAAGATGCTCCTATCACCCAGGAAATTTCAAAGATTAAAATAAAAGATTCTTCTAGTACTCCCATTGCTCAGTAAATTCAAGTGTTTTAGGAGCTCTGTGCCAGGAACTGGGGATGAAGACCACAATATATATTTCTTATTAAAATCACTAGATCACAATGACTGAGCCTTTGCTGACTGCAGTGGGACCTATGACCACCCGTGTCACTCCAGGGTCCTTCATTCCCACTGAAATCATGGAGCCCATTTCAGTGGCATTCCAATGATATTGCAATGCCCTATATCTCACGACAACAGAGAAAAGGCATTGCATTTCTTAGTCTAGATTTTATCACCGATTTTTTTTCAATTTTTTAAAATATCTTAAAGCGTGTTTTCTCTAGACTTTCTAAAGGCATGTAGAGAGTGGGCGAGTTGCACATGGAATGTCACTCCAACATTTCAACTTCTTTAGAGTCCTTTTCCTACATTTCTCAAGAATTTATGTCAAATCTTCTTCATTTGGCATAAGTCCCCTGAGTCCCAAGTGTTTATCAACTCACTAAGCTAGTAATTAAAACTGTTCTCAGATAATCGGAATAGTCCATTAAGTCCAGAAATATATTAGTGTTCCAGTGCAATAAGTTCAACTTTATCTAAAATTGTTTTTTCTCTCACCTTGTCTAGCATCTACAGAATCAATTTCCACATATATTCTCCAGTTTCTACTGTTACAGATTAGGAAAGATCATAATCCTTTTGGTGTGGAATCTTTCTTCCAGGTTTGACACTAAAATTGGCCCATCGTGTCCTTCTGGGATATAACTTTAGTCATAAGCTGGAGGAAATGATAAAAAAGGAAGAGGAGTGGCAGAAGGAGAAAGGGGAATGCCTGGCAAGGTCATTGCTTTGGATGAGGCAGTTACAGTGACTTCAAGCAAAGGAGAAAAGCATCATCATACCGGAGAGAAATCGTACTTCCACTAGCAAAGGAGGATCAGAAGGCGTAGGGGTAAAAGTAGGCAACCCAAACCTCTCATATAGTCCCATGCTAACTCTCAGGGTCCCCTATTTCCTGTTCAGTGTCATAATTCTGATAAATGAATTATCAGAATTATAAATTCAATTATGATGTAATTCACCAACCAAAATTGAATTGTGATTTTATTATAAACTGTTTCAGCCCAAAGTTGTAAGAGTAAAATTATTTTATCAGCATATTCATAGAAAGTAACATGATGTCTGACCATGACTTAATTGAGAATTTAATGCTTCGGATAATGTTACTTTTTCTTTAAATTCTGCAGCATAGGCAGACATGCCTTCCATCACCTTCGTATTCCACCTGTACTCTATATTATTCAATTTTAGGGGCTTCTTGGTCCTCCAAAGCCTTGCCTTCCTTGGTTACATTATTAAAACTATCATAGACTGTGATTGTTTCTCCACTTCCAGAATCCTGGACTTTGATATTAACTAGCTCCTTCATGCTTTATAGTCCAGTCTTGTCAGATATTCATTTCCTTGATGATATGTTGTTTGTAACCACTCTTGTTACCAAATTCTGCACACTCTAAGTTCTTAATAGAAAACCACCCATTCATCCCATCTAATTTAAGCACCAAGTACAGCAGAATCTATTAAAGAATATTAGAGAGCTCATAGAATCTCTGGAAGAGCCAGTGAATCAGGTTTAGAGGCTCTGCAGCTAGGGAAAACACCTAAACTACTACATTACCAGGCTGTTCTCAAGCACAATACCACCTCTGCTGAACTTAAGCAGACTGTTTTGTACCGAAAGCATGAAGTTCAGGATCTGTAACAATGTGGCCTCTAAGCACTGTATGTCTCTCCACCAAAACCCACCACCTTCATTGGCAAGTGTATTCCATGGTGGACTTCTTTTATGTTCACTTTTTTCCTAAAACACACAATTTGGAGATTCATTATAAGAAAAAGATTGCAAAATTACGAATATAAAAGAGGTATAAAAATATTTAGCACTAGAAAATAATGTATACAATTTTAAAAGACAGAAATAGCACATATAAACCATATCTTTTTAAAAACAATATTTTTATTAAATTATTATCTCTATAATATTTTTTTCTATATCTTTGGACACGTACTCTGATTGCCTCTTCATATGAAAATGATTTGGTAGTGTGATTTTCTATACAAAATAGATAATTTAGTCTTTTCTCTGGATGGTTAATTAAAATCTTGGGGGGAGGCAGGTATTACTGATGGTATAAAAAAGTTTTTTTTCAGCTTCACAACTCATTTTTAGTAATGTTATGTAAATGTTTAGGTGGATTTTAAATTAGAGAAAAGTCTATCAAGTTTCTTTCATATGTGAAGTGTAAGATTCGGAAGAATTTCCACAGCCTCGCTTTTAGACTTGAGCATTTCAAACTTCATTTCTCCTGAAACAACAACACACTTCCAGTGTCAACTGCCATAGGACTGGTTTGTTTGGCAGTATGACCTCTGGCCTTGAACCTTATGTCATCTACCAGGTGAGTTGGATCCAAGGGCCATAGGAAAATTCCTGGAAGACATTCCTTTCCTGCAATGAATAACAATAAATTAATTATATACATAAACATATCCCATAAACCCACACTTAATGTATTCTCAATTAAACTTCCCCTCTACAGTTCCCCAAACTGCTCATGCCTACTCCAATGTCACCCAACATAAGGGAGGTATGACAGAGGGAAGGTTAGAGTGAAAAGACACAGTAGTGTTAACCAATGACAATTAAAATTTCCTATTTTTGCAAATTTACAATGACTACATTGCTAGGTACATCCCCGCCCTCCTCCACATCAGGGTTTTTTTTTTTTTTTTTTTTTCTCTCCCAGGGCTTATGGAATTGTGAAATTCATTAATTTCATTGTAAATTAGCCTTTGGCCCCATGTCTCCACTTCAGCTGCAAGAGAGACTAAGGAAGCAAATTTCTGATTTCTGCATGAATAGGTAGCTTGTGTAAGGTGAGAATTTCTTCCAAACGTGGAATGGATGTTTTTTTTTTGTTTGTTTGTTTGTTTTTGACCAAGAAGGGGATTGCAACCCTCGGCACAGTGTGGTCTGCACCACGCTCAACCAGTGAGCGCACTGGCTACCCCTATACAGGATCCTAACTCGCGGCCTCAGTGTTACCAGCACCGCAATCTCCCAGGTGAGCCACAGGGCCGGCCTGGAATGGATGTTTTTAAAAGCTGCCAGACAGTCAGAAGTCC
>NW_007732834.1:84538-86224 GCF_000696425.1 Galeopterus variegatus
GTGAGCCACAGGGCCGGCCTGGAATGGATGTTTTTAAAAGCTGCCAGACAGTCAGAAGTCCCCAAGGCATTCCTTACTTCTAACACCAATTTCAAGTTTGGGTGTATCCAAAATTACCCTCAGTTTCAGGAATTCACTAGAACTCACTGAAAGCTATTATACTCATGGCATGGCTATTTCAGTGTAAGGACATAGATTAAAATCAGCCAAGAAACAAAGTGTTTGAGGTGGGGTCCATTCCAGGCCTGAAGCTTCCAGTTATCCTCTCCCAGTGGAGTGGTGGGCAGCGCTAACTTCTCCCAGCAACAATGTCTTTCAATATACAGGGAGCATTGCCAACCAGGGAAGATTATCCAACCTTGGGGTCTAGCGGTTTATTGGAGCTTGAGCGTGTGAACATTGTTGACTGCCCGTATTGCTAACCTTAGTTTCCATCCCGTCTGGAGGTTAAGCTAAGGTTGTGCAGCCAGAAGTATCCACCACTAATTACATCATTAGGATAGACTATCTGGCATGGCCCAAGGCTCCCAGGTAAACAAAGCCATGTTTATCAGGCAGAATATTTCAAAGGTTTAAAGATAAATTTTCAGGGGCTGAGGGCAAAGGCCAGACTTCTGTTTGGGTAAGGTTACTTCTTCACTACACTGTAAACCATTATCACATTTGTGTTATCACACTCCAGAGATGGCATGATATGGTGGGAAAACCATGAACTTGAAACTTGTAAATTTAGCTTCTGTTCTGTACCCCCTCCTCTGCTACCTACTTGTGCAATTTCAATAATTTTATTCTCACCATAGCAAGTTTATAATTTTAATTTAATAAATATTTTTGAATGCTTACTATGTGCGATGGACAGATCTAGAAACCACTAGAAAAACAGACAAATAAGACACAGTTCCTGTTCTTAAAGAGTTTGCATTAGGTTGATGCAGAGTGCACCTTAGAATCTATATTTCTGTAATGATTATAGATCACACATTCTCTGAGAAAGTACATATAACAAATATTCTTTTTTAATTTACTCTTTTATTTTGTAAAATTCCAAGCATATACAAAAGAATCATATAATGAACCCCCATAAATCTATCAACAAGTTTCAAAAAATATCAATTCATGGCCAATCTTTTTTTAAAAATCTAAATTACCTACTTACTTGCCTCCCTTATTGGATTATGTTGAAGCAAGTCTTAGACATCATATCATTCTATCCTTAAATTTTCTAGCATCTTTTTAAAAAATGACCATACCACCATTTTTATGCTTAAAAAAATAACAATAAATCTTTTACAGCAGCAAATATCAAGACAGGGTACAAATTTTCCTAATGGCTTTTCTAAGTTTGTGTATTTATATCACGATTCATACAAGGTACACATTTCTAGCAAATAGTTTAAACCACCATCCCCTTTAAGTATTTTTTTTTAACATTTATTTGTACATATTTGTGAGGTACAGTGTGTGTTGTTTCAATACATGCCTATACTGCAGGACGATTCACTTTGGGCAGATAGCATAATTTTGTACCCAATACTCCACCATTTTCTCTCCTTCCCGACCACAACACCCCTTCCCTCCCACCTCTGATAACCATTATTCTACTCTCTACTTCTATGAGAACCACTTTTTTTATTTTTAAGATTCCACATATGAGTGATACCACATGGTATTTTTCTTTTTGTGCCT
>NW_007732834.1:86601-91988 GCF_000696425.1 Galeopterus variegatus
GATTCACTTTGGGCAGATAGCATAATTTTGTACCCAATACTCCACCATTTTCTCTCCTTCCTGACCACAACACCCCTTCCCTCCCACCTCTGATAACCATTATTCTACTCTCTACTTCTATGAGAACCACGTTTTTTATTTTTAAGATTCCACATATGAGTGATACCACATGGTATTTTTCTTTTTGTGCCTGACTTACTGTACTAGCAGAACCTTGGGTGTTAAGTGACAGAAACTTAAATTTTTCTTTTTTATTTATTTTTAATTGTACATATTTGTGGGGTACAGTATGTTGTTTCAATACATGCATAAAGTGTACAATAATTCACTTAAGGTGGATAGTATCCGTCACCTAGATATTTATCTTTTCGTTGCAGTGATTATGTTCAAAACCCTCTTTTCTAGCTATTTAAAAATAAACTAAACAGTATTATTAGCTGTAGTCAACCTAGAACACCAGAACTTACTCTTCTTATGTACCTGTAACTTTGTACCCACTAATCCACTCTTCCTTTCCCCTCATCCAGCTCCCCTACCCTTTTCAGCCTCTGGTAACCTCTATTTCTATAAGAACTTTTTTTTTTTTTTCAGATTCCACATATGAGTGGGATCACAAGATATTTGTCTTTCTGTACCTAGCTTACTTCACTTAACTTGATGATCTCCATTTTCCTCCATGTTGCTACAAATGACATAATTTCATTTTTTATAGCTGAATAGTACTCCATTGTGTGTGTGTGTGTGTGTGTGTGTGTGTGTGTGTGTGTGTGTGTGTGTATCACATTTTTTCATCCACTCATCCATTGATAGACATTTAGGTTGATTTCATCTCTTGGCTATTATGATTAGTGCTACAATTAACATGGGAGTGTGGTGTCTCTTCAATATATTGATTTAATTTTTATTTATTTATTTATGTATTTTGGATATACCCAGTAGTGGGATTTCTGGGTCATAAGGTAGTTCTATTTTTAGTTTTTTGCAGAAATTCCATACTGTTTTCCATAATGGCTGTACTAACTTAAATTCCCGCCAAAAATGTATGAGGTTTCCCTTTTCTCTCCACATCCTAGCCAGCATTTGTTATTTTCTTTTTCATAGTACCCACTTTATTCTGCACAGAAATAGAAAAAAACAATCTTAAAATTTGTATGAAACCATAAAAGACCCCACATAGCCAAAAAGAATAAAGCTATACTACCTAACTTCAAAATATACTATAAAGCTATAGTAACCAATACAGCATAATAGTTATATTAACTATCCAGACCCAATAATTATGCAACATATGTATGTATCAAAACATCAGATTGTACCCCTTAAGCATATATAATTACAATGTGTCAATTAAAACACATTTTAAAAACTTTTTTAAAAGCATGATGCTGGCATAAAAACAGATGAATAGACCAATCCACACATGTACAGCCAACTGATTTTTGACAAAGTTGCCAAGAATATACAATGGGGAAAGGACAGCTTCTTCGATAAATGGTGCCAGGAAAATTGGATATCCACACACAGAAGATTGAAACTAGACCCCTGTCACACACCATACACAAAAATCAACTCAAAATAGCTCAAAGACTTAAATTTAAAACCTGAAACTGTAAAACTACTAAAAGAAAACATAGGGAAAATGCTACATAAAATTTGACTGGGCAATGCTTTTTTGAACAAGACTTCAAAGGAACAGGCAAAAAAAGCAAAAATAGACAAATAGGATTACATCAAACCAAAAAGCTTCTGCACAGCAAAGGACACAACAAATTGAAAAGACAACCCACAGAACGGGAGTAAGTATTTGCAAACTATGCATCTGACAAGGAGCTAATATCCGGAATATACAAGGATCACAAACAACTCAACAGCAAAAATAATAGTAACCCAATTAAAAATTGGTCAAAGGACTTGAATAGACATTTCTCAAAATAAAGCATACAAATGACCAATGGCATATGAAAAAATGCTCAGCATCACTAATCATCAGGGAAATGCAAATCAATACCACAATAATATATTATGAAACTTTTCTTTAAAAAATAATGGTGGTAATGCTGTGTGAGAGGAGAGGAATGTTTGTAAGTGAGAGATTCAGAAATGGGACTCCTTTCAGAACTGTGTGGACGTATTGATTCTGTCTTCCTCTCCCCTGGTCATAGCACTGCCTTCTATATGTCAGCTTCTTTTCCCTATGAGGTGGCAAAGATGGCTACTGGCAGTTCCAGGTTCTGTATATTGTTACAAATAATTATCGCAGACAAAAGAGTTCTCCTTTAACATGATGCTCTAGAAAACAGCCAGAAGTGATTCTAGCCTGGGCCCCTAGAGCAGATACATGGAGTATTCGGGTTGGCCAGCCCTGGAAACAGGCCACCCTAGGAATCTGGAGCTAAGACCAAACTCCAAGTGAACTGTAAGTTGGAAAATGAAGGAAAGATAACGTCTGTAGATGGTGACAGATGGAAAAATAAAACTATCACAAGTACTTTTGTAATATTGTACAAAAGATCCTGAATTTTGGTTCTGAAAGTATGTTTATTTTAATTCATCAAGACTGATCGGGGATTGCCCATGCCAGTAATTAAGCTAATCATTCTGACTTTAAAACTCACTTTTCTGTAACTGTGCTTTGTGATACCGGTTTGTGATTCTACAAACAATTTCTGCTCTGCCAGCTGACTCCCCGCTAGGTTCTGCCAATAGACAGAGGCTGCAAGGTTGAAAAGAGAAGGGACTTGTTCCTTCCTGTTTGCTTCATTTTTCCTGTTTCTGCTTCCAATTCCTGTAGTGTTCCATGTTTGATTTTTTGGCTCTCCAAAATCTAGTTAACTTTTCTTTATATAAAATCCTCTCTTTTGAAATAACCAGTGTGGTCTCAGGGATAGTTATTTGCTGCACTTTTTATTGTTGTGTTGCTCTAGCAAGGTTCTTTTGATCGTTTCAGTTTTCTAATATCTAGGTAGCAAATTTATACATTCAATTTTCTCTGTTAAAACATCGGCTATAGATTCTTTCTCCTGACTAGACTCCAACTAACGCATTGGTTCTACAACACAAAATTAACTACATGAAATTAAGAAAGGTGCAAAATCATATTCCTTCCATCTGGTTACTTAGCTTCAATAAGCCTGTCTTTCGGACTTGGATTCAAATCTTGCTTGCTTCCTTACTCCTCTTCCCACTCTATTCAGCTTTCAGACTCATTATTCATTCATTTATTTGACAAAATTGCACTGGGATGAAAACAAGAGGATGGGATCCTACATAGGTGAATATGACAAAACTTTCTCCCAGAATAATGAGTAAAGTAGGCACATAAACAAATAATGACCATCCAGAATGATTATCACATGCCTGCACACAGTAGGTAAAGCTCACATCCCAACAAAGCCAGAGGCTAACTGCCTTCCTTTCTCTGTATAACAAAGCTTGGGTCACTAAAGTCTGCAACCAGCTCTTGCTTCACCCTTCTTATGTATAGTTTTGATTTATCCCTGCTTGTCCTTGTCATAAGAAATACTACTGATACAGGTCGCCTGCTTGCATTTTTCTGAGGCAGTGCAGTATACTGGCTAAAATGATAAGCGCTAGGGCTAGACTACTGGGGTCCCTCCTGCCTCTGTCACTCAGGCAAGTTATCTAAGCTCACCATTAAAATTACATACGGTTTTGCAGTTGCTACTTCCTGCCCCTGCAACTTCCATAATACCTTAGAGTTACTGTGAGGAAAAATGAGTTGAAATGCACTAAGCATTTAGAACAGTACCTGGCACAAAGTAGGGCTTAATGTCAGCTATTACTATTGCTACATTTTTCTTTGGATTTTTTTTTTTTGGGGGGGGGGGGCATAGTAGCTTAAATATATGACTGTGTCAACACTCTGTAAACTTATTGGGGAGATTGCACCTATCTTGTTTAGTTTAACACAAACTACTTTATTAAACGGTAAGATTTTTTCATTGTCCAGGTTAATATCACTCTGTCTCCATGGTAGAGAATCTGGAGCACCAGGAAGTCCTTGTGTTTTTCATACACTTGATGATTACATTTAGGGTCAGAGTAAACAACCTAATTCTTCCACAATTTATTGGTAATTACCTTTATTTTTTAGTCAAATAGATGGTTCTCTCCTAGAGACTGACTAGAGATGTCATCAAGCACAGTAACTTTGGAAAAACATCAGAGTTCAAATCATGGTTCTGCCACTCGCTGGCCATTGTTCATTTAGCAGATTTCTTAAACTCTTTGAATTTTATCATGTGAAATTTAATTACAGTCACCCCTCAGTATCTGTGGAGATTTGTTTTAGGACCTCCTGTGGATACCAAGATGATCAAGTTCCTGATTTAAAATGGCTTAGTATCTCTTACGTACTTTAAATCATCTCCAGATTACTTATGATACCTAATACAATGTAAATGCTATGTAAATAGTAGTTACACTATACTGTATAGTTTAGAGAATAATGACAAGAAAAAAAGCTGTCCATATTCAGTACAGATGCAATATTTTTTTCTGAGTAATTTTGATCTGCGGTTGGTTGAATCCATGGATGTGGAACCCGTGCATGTGGAGAGCTAACTATATATGTAAAATGCCTGACAAAGAGCTACTTGATAAATGGTAACTCTCCACACTATTAATAATAGAATTACTAACATCATTTTTTACTAACACAAAATCATTTTTGTTATTTATAACACATACAGTTATAGTGAATGTCCTTTAAAGGAAATTATAAATAATTCAATAAAGGGAAAGTGAAACTAACAGTTTTAAAGTATTGCATCGGATGTTTTTAGGTCACAAATAAAGATGTCTTAGTCCACAGCAGTAATTGATGATCTTTATTCACAAAGGGAGAAAACAACATATTTCACTCACACTTCACTATGTCTGAGTTATGAGGCATTCGTTATTTTAAGAGTACCTCCTACCCCTCACTACCATTCATAAACTGTTTTCTCACCTTGCACCCTTGACAAGGTGAAAAGTCCAAATACAGCTTCTAAATACCTCACAGCAATGAGGGTAATGATCTTTCCATGTGTAGGGCCTTGGACTGCTACTACCACCCCATGCAGCTGGCTAGGAAGGTTTCCATAGGGTGCTATTTACAAGGCTCTTTCCTATGAAACCTACATAAAGAAATTGTTTGTTGAAAAATATCACTAAAAATTGAGTTTGTATCTGTTTTTCCAAAACTGTTCAATTCTCTCAGCAGTTTTTTTGAAATCTATTCCAAGGTAATATTAAACCATTTAAGGCAACACTGCATAATTCAAAAGAAAAGAATAGATAATTCTGCAGCAAGGAAAATTGTATAATACTGTGGTTTAATATAATAGAATTCAGTGATATTTATATCTTTCTAATCATAATTT
>NW_007732834.1:93154-93563 GCF_000696425.1 Galeopterus variegatus
TTAAAAAGCTTTGATTTTACTAATTATTTTCTTCTCAAAATCAGATTTACAGTATTTTCTGACACAGTAAGTCCCTAATAGAATTAGTCTTGGTCTTCCAACAAAGCTTTGTGAATAATATTAATAATAATAGATTAAATAAGTAGTAAATTTTTCATGGGAATGTTTTGCCATCACCTGAATTTCAAGATAGTAAAGAAACAAAGCACCAGTGTTGGCTTTCACAGCTGCAAGAAAAGTAACATACATTACGTTTAAAAGAATCAGAAATGATAAAGGCAATGTAGGTTCATGATCTCCAATCCAGACTGATCTAATGAATTATTTATGGAGCTTCTGTACAACTCTATTTCTCTAGACCCCACCCCAGATACACTGTTATGGGTTGAATTGTTGCCCCCCCTACCCC
>NW_007732834.1:93942-95575 GCF_000696425.1 Galeopterus variegatus
GCCTCAGAAGAAATCAACCCCACCTACACCTTGATCTCGAACTTCTAGCCCCCAGGATTGTGAGAAAATAAGTTCGTTTAAGTCACCCAGTCTGTGGTACTTTGTTATGGCAGCCCTAACAGACTAATATACCCACTAAATCAGAATCTCTAGATATTTGCCAAATAATGCTTCTCTTTATTTTTTAAAAATTTTTAAATATTTTATTATTTTAATTGACATCATAATTTTACATATTTATGAAGTATAATTAGATATTTTGATGCATGTATACATTGTGTAATAATCAAATCAGGGTATTTAGCATATTCATNAGATATTTTGATGCATGTATACATTGTGTAATAATCAAATCAGGGTATTTAGCATATTCATCACTTTTTACATTTATCTTTTCTTTGTAGTGAGAACATTCAAAAAAATCCACTGTTCTAGCTGTATTGAAATATATAGTACTATATCGTTAACCATAGTCGACCTCGTATGGAAACAGAACACCCCAGTTTAATATCCCCAGTCGATTGTGACAGTCGGCCAGAGATAGGTCAACCCCACCATCCAGAACTTGAATCCAGTTATTTACCCATTCTTTTTGTTTTGTTTTGATTTGATTTGCTTTTTGAGAGTACCATTACTGAGCATCTGTTCTAAGCTAGGAATGGTTCAGACACCCAGAATACAGATAAGTGACACATGGCAGGCACTCAAAGAGCTCATCATTTAATGTATACAGACATAGGATGTGGAATTCACACAGAACAGAGGACATTAAAGGCATACCAAAGATGGGAACTTAACACAGTCTGCAGAGGTCAAGAGAAGTGTTCACATTAAGAAAAATAAATCCTTATGCTACAACTCTTTGTCTCTCCACACTAATACCATCACCATCACTACCACCACTGTGAGTAGGGGTCAAGGTTCATAATGCTAAGCATTGTCCTGAATATAATTCTGACTATAAAAGGGAGATGCTGGCCAAGCTATAATAATGAACAGATTAGAAATCATGCAGAAGTATCAATTTCCCCACTTACATCAACTTTGAAAGAGTAGATTCAAAATACTCTACGACATTATAGACTGTGAAGATTATGGGGTAAGTCTCTTGCTAGAAACAAAGACAAGGACACGCTTAGTTTATACCCCCAAAAAAGGACAAAATTCAAGGAGTGGTGGAGCTTCTCATTGTGCTTTCTCATACTGGGGTGGAAGACGGCTCAGGCAAACTATCTTCAGGAAAAGTACAGCTTTCTTGTTGATGTCTAATCAAATAAGAAAATGCTTATTATCTATAGCAATTTTGGTTTTTCTCGATCAAGACATTTTTTCAAAGAAAAGCTTCAACATTTCACTAAAATTTTGGGTTTTTTCACAAAGAAAATATAACATTGTCAATTACTGATAATAGCTTTCAGAGCTGATTCATAACAAATTCTAAAGCAAGTCTCATAGAGATTATTCAATATTATCGAAAATCCATCAGAACATCATCAAAATTTAAAGCTTCTGCCCCTCAAAAGACATTATTAAAATAATAAAAAGACAAGTCACAGACTATGAGAAAATATTTGCAAAACATATATATGATTCAAAAAAACTTGAATCTAGGATATATATATATATATATATA
>NW_007732834.1:96570-99405 GCF_000696425.1 Galeopterus variegatus
TATATATATATTAACTTTCAAAATTCAACAAGAAAAAAGGTAATAGAAAAATGGGCAGAAAAAAACTGAACAAGCACTTCATCAAAGATGATATGGACTGAATGTTTGTATCCCCCAAAAATTCATATGTTGAAATCCTAACCCCCAGTATGATGGTATTAAGAGGTGGAACCTTTGGGAGATAATTAGATCATAAGAGTAGAATCCTCATGAATGGGATTAGTGGCTTTATGAAAGAGAACCCAGGGAGCTCTTTCCCTCCTTTTTCTGCCATATGAGGACATGATAAGAATACAGCTGTCTGTAAACCAGGAAAAGAGCTCTCACTGACAACTTGACTACGCTGGCACCCTGATGTCAGATTCTCAACCTCCAGAGTGTGAGAAATAAATTTCTGTTCTTTGTAAGCCACTCAGTCTATTGTACTTTGTGACAGTAGACTGAACTGACTAAGATAAATGGCAGATAAGCGCATTAAAGGATGCTCAACATCTTCAGTCATCAGGGAAATTCAAGTTGAAACCACAATAAGATACCATTATGCCCACTATACAGTTATGAAAATGGCTAAAATTTAAAAACCTGACCATGTTGGTGAGGATGCAGAGGAACTTAGACTGTCATACACCGCTGCTGGCAATATAAAATGGCCCAACCATTTTGCAAAACAGTTTAGCAGTTTCTTAAAGAGTTTAATGTACATGTAACATGATCTAGCCGTTTCACTTTCATTTTCATTTTATTTTCACTTTCTCACCTGAGAGAAATAAAAGCATATGTCAATGCAAAGAATTGTATATGAGTGTTTGTAGAAGCTTTATTTATAATAGCTAAAAACTTGAAACCACCTAAATGCACACCAACANAATAAAAGCATATGTCAATGCAAAGAATTGTATATGAGTGTTTGTAGAAGCTTTATTTATAATAGCTAAAAACTTGAAACCACCTAAATGCACACCAACAAATGAATGGGTAAACAAACTGACATATCCATGTAATGGAATACTACACAGCAATAAAAAAGGAGCAAATAACTGAGACACACAGCACAGATGAATCTCAAAATTATTATGCCGAGTAAAAGAAGCTAGACCAAAAAAAAAAAAAGAGCACATTCATTTAATGGATATAAAATTGATTAAAAATGTTAATAAATACAAACTAATCCATATGGATAGGTAGCAGGTCACTGTTGCCTGGAGGCTTGGGGACAGGACAGGGATGGATTGGGTGGGAGGGTACAAACAGTATTAGGAAACTGTTTGGGGTGATGGATTTGTTCATTAGTTTGATTGCTATGATGGTTTAATGTATACATATTTCAAATTTTATCACATTATATGCTTTCGACGTGTGCATTTTATTGTATATCATTTATATTTCAAAACAGGTATTTTTAAAAATACATCAGTTTGAAATGCTTCCAGGTAAAAATAATTGGCTAAAAATCATAAAGACATAACTAATTGAAAATAAAACTGTCAAAGATGTGAAATCTAAGTATTTTATATAATATATATATATAACATATAATACAGATTACAAACTGCATATATAAATAAGGATATGGTGAGCCATACTTTTTTTATATTTGGGGTAACCAAAGATGCTTTGAGACTGCCCTGGTCCTGCATTGAAGGTTTTGAGCTAAATCTGGAGAGCTGGTCTATAAATGAACTTCCATGTTGACACGTGGCAGGAGGGGACCTAAGGACAAACCAAAGTGATCATTCAGGACTAGGAGCTTTTTAACTCCTCTCCTGTGCCCATGGGGAAGACGTAAACCTTCATTAAGCTATCAAATTAGGATGACAAAGTTTGAACACCAGAATGGGTACATAGTGGTCAATTCCACTATTCTGTTTACTTTGAAATTTTTCATAAAAAGAAGTAGAATATTATGTGACCTCTAAAATTTCTCTTCTCAAAGAAAATTTTATAACCTGGAGAACAGCTTAAAATAAACTAAGGGCAAAGGGCAGGATGAAAACTAAGTATGTATTATTCCAATTATTTGTGTGTGTTTATATACAAGGAGATAAATCAAAATGTCTGCAGTAGTGACCTCCTTGTGAGGGGATTGTGAGTGATAATTGTTTTCTTCCTTTTTACATCTATTTTTTAAATTATCTCTAGTAAACGGAATTTTACAACCATAAAGAGTGTGTGCATTAGTGTGTTTAAATGGTTTTATTATTCATTGGCTGAGCTGCTTTAAGTATTTTTACCCAAAACAAGTAAATAAAAATAGTAAAAAATAGTAAAAAAAAAAATTAGAAAGAAATAAGAAGTAAAAGGAAAGAATAAGACACTTTTAGGCTTCTGTCTAGGCCTATAATATTATAGTATGTCTCAAACATGGCTGCACATTAGCATAACCTAGGTTGCTTTTAAGAAATACTAATGCCTGGGCCCCATCCAAAGAGTTTCTAATTTAATTGTTCTTGGGTAGAGCCAAGGTTTGTGGTGGGGGGGGGGGGGGGGGGGTTTAAGTTTTTTTTGGTTTTTTTTTTTTTGGTTGTTTTTTCACTTCTTTCCAGGTGAATCAAATTTCAGGGTTGAAAACCCATGTTCTCTACCTATGAATCACCTATTATTCACCAAGTACTATGCCCTGCTAGACTGACATGTACATGGAGATTCACTGACTTGAGGAAAGGAGAAAAGCATGATGAAGAACACCTGGAAATCAGGAGATGCGGAGGAGAAGCAAAGATTATCATCACAGACCTCCTGGACATACGCGGAAGAACTCAGATCACAATTAGCAGAGATTCTACACATATAACTATGGTTGGGAGATATTCAGTGATCTGAATTCCCTCTTGGCTA
>NW_007732834.1:99928-115275 GCF_000696425.1 Galeopterus variegatus
CTAGTAAACGGAATTTTACAACCATAAAGAGTGTGTGCATTAGTGTGTTTAAATGGTTTTATTATTCATTGGCTGAGCTGCTTTAAGTATTTTTACCCAAAACAATTAAATAAAAATAGTAAAAAATAGTAAAAAAAAAAAAAAAATAGAAAGAAATAAGAAGTAAAAGGAAAGAATAAGACACTTTTAGGCTTCTGTCTAGGCCTATAATATTATAGTATGTCTCAAACATGGCTGCACATTAGCATAACCTAGGTTGCTTTTAAGAAATACTGATGCCTGGGCCCCATCCAAAGAGTTTCTAATTTAATTGTTCCTGAGTAGAGCCAAGGTTTGTTGTGGGGGGGGGGGGGGCAGCCATTGTTTAAGTTTTTTTTTTTTTTGGTTGTTTTTTCACTTCTTTCCAGGTGAATCAAATTTCTGGGTTGAAAACCAATGTTCTCTATATATGAATCACCTTTTAATCACCAAGTACTATGCCCTGCTAGACTGACATGTACATGGAGATTCACTGACTTGAGGAAAGGAGAAAAGCATGATGAAGAACACCTGGAAATCAGGAGATGCGGAGGAGAAGCAAAGATTATCATCACAGACCTCCTGGACAGACGCGGAAGAACTCAGAACACAATTAGCAGAGATTCTACACATATAACTATGGTTGGGAGATATTCAGTGATCTGAATTCCCTCTTGGCTACCTGCTAGAAATTTACTCAGGTAAATTCAGAGAATGTGACAAACACTTGACTCTACTTGCTGAAATTTCAGCTGACCTCTACATTGACACTGTATTTTGGCCAGTGTTCTTCCCTGATGTCCTTGGACTAATAGGCTGGAAGTTACTGTATTGGCTAGGAAAACTGATGCTGTTTATCGGGAGGAAATAAAAATGCTGATGTGCAATGGAGGCAGGGAAGAGTAAGTCTGGAACCAATAGGCCCCTCTAGAGTACCTCCTAGTACCACCTGATCTAGGAATAAAAGTTATAAAAGGCACAGCAATCCAATATAGGAAGACATGTTCAGCCCTAGAAGGGCTGGCTGAGGGCAAAGAAATTAAATAACGAAAAATGTTAGGAAAGGGACGAAATTCTACTTCCCTTATCCAATAACTAACTTCCCCCCTTTCCATTTCCCCTTCTACTTTAAATAGGATGAACCGGTGCTTATAACCTTTGTAAATTTAGCATAGACTAAGTAAATCAATGCAAAATAATGACTGAACTAGAAGAGTTTTGAACATCACNGTTTGTAGAAGCTTTATTTATAATAGCTAAAAACTTGAAACCACCTAAATGCACACCAACAGGTGAATGGGTAAACAAACTGACATATCCATGTAATGGAATCCTACACAGCAATAAAAACGGAGCAAATAACAGAGACACACAACACAGATGAATCTCAAAATTATTATGCCGAGGAAAAGAAGCTAGACCAAAAAAAAAAAAGAGCACATTCATTTAATGGATATAAAATTGATTAAAAATGTTAATAAATACAAACTAATCCATATGGATAGGTAGCAGGTCACTGTTGCCTGGAGGCTTGGGGACAGGACAGGGATGGATTGGGTGGGAGGGTACAAACAGTATTAGGAAACTGTTTGGGGTGATGGATTTGTTCATTAGTTTGATTGCTATGATGGTTTAATGTATACATATTTCAAATTTTATCACATTATATGCTTTTGACGTGTGCATTTTATTGTATATCATTTATATATCAAAACAGGTATTTTTAAAAATACATCAGTTTGAAATGCTTCCAGGTAAAAATAAATGGCTAAAAATTATAAAGACATAACTAATTGAAAATAAAACTGTCAAAGATGTGAAATCTAAGTATTTTATATAATAGATATATATAACATATAATAGAGATTACAAACCGCATATATAAATAAGGATATGGTGAGCCATACTTTTTTTATATTTGGGGTATCCAAAGATGCTTTGAGACTGCCCTGGTCCTGCTTTGAAGGTTTTGAGCTAAATCTGGAGAGCTGGTCTATAAATGAACTTCCATGGTGACACTTGACAGGAGGGGACCTAAGGACGAACCAAAGTGATCATTCAGGACTAGGAGCTTTTTAACTCCTCTCCTGTGCCCATGGGGAAGACGTAAACCTTCATTAAGCTATCAAATTAGGATGACAAAGTTTGAACACCAGAATGGGTATACAGTGGTCAATTCCACTATTCTGTTTACTTTGAAATTTTTCATAAAAAGAAGTAGAATATTATGTGACCTCTAAAATTTCTCTTCTCAAAGAAAATTTTATAACCTGGAGAACAGCTTAAAATAAACTAAGGGCAAAGGGCAGGATGAAAACTAAGTATGTATTATTCCAATTATTTGTGTGTGTTTATATACAAGGAGATAAATCAAAATGTCTGCAGTAGTGACCTCCTTGTGAGGGGATTGTGAGTGATAATTGTTTTCTTCCTTTTTACATCTATTTTTTAAATTATCTCTAGTAAACGGAATTTTACAACCATAAAGAGTGTGTGCATTAGTGTGTTTAAATGGTTTTATTATTCATTGGCTGAGCTGCTTTAAGTATTTTTACCCAAAACAAGTAAATAAAAATAGTAAAAAATAGTAAAAAAAAAAATTAGAAAGAAATAAGAAGTAAAAGGAAAGAATAAGACACTTTTAGGCTTCTGTCTAGGCCTATAATATTATAGTATGTCTCAAACATGGCTGCACATTAGCATAACCTAGGTTGCTTTTAAGAAATACTAATGCCTGGGCCCCATCCAAAGAGTTTCTAATTTAATTGTTCTTGGGTAGAGCCAAGGTTTGTGGTGGGGGGGGGGGGGGGGGGGTTTAAGTTTTTTTTAAAAAAAAAATAGAAAGAAATAAGAAGTAAAAGGAAAGAATAAGACACTTTTAGGCTTCTGTCTAGGCCTATAATATTATAGTATGTCTCAAACATGGCTGCACATTAGCATAACCTAGGTTGCTTTTAAGAAATACTAATGCCTGGGCCCCATCCAAAGAGTTTCTAATTTAATTGTTCTTGGGTAGAGCCAAGGTTTGTGGTGGGGGGGGGGGGGGGTTGTTTAAGTTTTTTTTGGTTTTTTTTTTTTTGGTTGTTTTTTCACTTCTTTCCAGGTGAATCAAATTTCTGGGTTGAAAACCAATGTTCTCTATATATGAATCACCTTTTAATCACCAAGTACTATGCCCTGCTAGACTGACATGTACATGGAGATTCACTGACTTGAGGAAAGGAAAAAAGCATGATGAAGAACACCTGGAAATCAGGAGATGCGGAGGAGAAGCAAAGATTATCATCACAGACCTCCTGGACAGACGCGGAAGAACTCAGAACACAATTAGCAGAGATTCTACACATATAACTATGGTTGGGAGATATTCAGTGATCTGAATTCCCTCTTGGCTACCTGCTAGAAATTTACTCAGGTAAATTCAGAGAATGTGACAAACACTTGACTCTACTTGCTGAAATTTCAGCTGACCTCTACATTGACACTGTATTTTGGCCAGTGTTCTTCCCTGATGTCCTTGGACTAATAGGCTGGAAGTTACTGTATTGGCTAGGAAAACTGATGCTGTTTATCGGGAGGAAATAAAAATGCTGATGTGCAATGGAGGCAGGGAAGAGTAAGTCTGGAACCAATAGGCCCCTCTAGAGTACCTCCTAGTACCACCTGATCTAGGAATAAAAGTTATAAAAGGCACAGCAATCCAATATAGGAAGACATGTTCAGCCCTAGAAGGGCTGGCTGAGGGCAAAGAAATTAAATAACGAAAAATGTTAGGAAAGGGACGAAATTCTACTTCCCTTATCCAATAACTAACTTCCCCCCTTTCCATTTCCCCTTCTACTTTAAATAGGATGAACCGGTGCTTATAACCTTTGTAAATTTAGCATAGACTAAGTAAATCAATGCAAAATAATGACTGAACTAGAAGAGTTTTGAACATCACCGAGCAGAACTGGATGTAATGACTGATGAGATTTTGAGACTCCTCGTTTGGGATAAAGTCAGTTTTTCTTCAATTTTGAAAATAATAGTTTCTTTATATGTATAGCATGTGGTTGGCTCTGATTTGTTATGGGGAAGTTTAAGTCTGGGAAGAAGAGTGCCCATGCATGTTAGGTGACCCAAGAGGTAACTGCAACAGACAGTACTGATTGATTCACTCAACGCCACTCCAGCAGCCGTACAGTAGGTCTCCTGTTCATTAGGGGTTGGAAAATTAAGCCTATGTTTCCCAAGTTCCCTGCAGCTAGATTATACATTTGACTACATCCCACCAACAGACTCATCTTATGAGACTTTGATGGCAGAGACAATATTGTGAAGCAGAGCTACACAGACCTAACAAACACAGTCAGGAAAGCCTTAGGTTTTTCAGCAGCAGCTCTGGAGGAGTTTTTGGTGAACAGGTGTAGGACAGCCAAAGGCAGCAGCAAGATTTCTTCATTACTTTTGAAACAGTGTCAAGATGTGTTTGGGCATTTCTTCTACATGTGTCACTTCTGTCTGTGTGACACAACCTTGGTTCAATGAACATCCAGAAATTCTATAAGCCAACTAATACTCTGTAATAAATCCCTTTCTATTCAAACTAACCAAAGTGAATTCAGCTGTAAGTAGGAACACTGACAAGTACAGGAAGACAGCTATGAGGAAAATAGGATAATTTAGGCTCCCTTGGCTCAGGTCTGGTTGGGGGTCGAGCAGCACATTTCTTGTAAACAAGTTGTGTGTGGGTGGAGTTAGTGCACATGTGCACCAATGTATCTTTTTAGTTTTGTTGCTTTTGTGTGTTCTTTAGTTTGCTCTGGCCAGCAGAGCTCGTATCTAAAAATAGAGCATGTTTATTCTGCTGGCAGCTGCTCAGTTTTTCTTTGGACTTTTCCAGTAGCAGTTGAGTTTCTGAGTTTCTCTTTGTACTGCTTAACTCTTAGATGTGTGTGTGCTGAATAAAGACTATCCCTTCTTCAGCCAAGACTCCAAGGACCTTTTTACCAGTTACCTAGCTCATAGACCTGCGTGTGAAGGGTGTGTGAATGGGCTTGAGGGGTCTGTGAACTCCAGACCTAGCCCTAGCTCTACAATTGGCATAGTCAGCAGGATTCTGAGCAGGTACAAGAGACAAGAAGCCCTTGGAGAAGGAGGAAATGTGGCTACTTTTGAACATGTTGTGCCCCGTGGCCACGTTCCTGTTGACCAGGATCTGGTTGCTGCTCACTGCACTGCAAGTCAGCATAGACCAGGCACTACAACAGAGAACCCCTTGGGAGGGGGAGGAAATGTGGCTGTCTTTGAGCATGTGGTGCCCAGTGGCCACTTTTCTGCTGACCAGAGCCTGGCTGCAGCTTACTCTGTTGCAAATTGATCAGAATTTGAAGCAGAAATCAGAGTTCTTGGCAGATGATGTGCATCTACTGGAAGATTCAAAGCAGAAAGCAGAGTTGTTGGAAGTGCAGATAGATGTCCTGGAAGATGACATGCAGCAACTGGCCATTCCAGCTTCTCACACCAGGGAAGATGATGAACCCAGTGGTGAGTTGGGGGAGACAGTGTGACCCCAGGTACATCCTGTTGTGCATCAGAAAATGAAGCCTTAGCAGCCTATGGGACCAGGTGGGCAACCAGTGGGCAATCCACAGGTGACCCAATTTACCAACTATGTCCCATATACCCAGGTTGAATTAGTTGACTTGGGAAGACAGTTTCGGCAGAAATAGGGGGAGCCTCTGGCTGCTTGGCTGTTGCAGTCATGGGACCTAGTGCTGCATAGTGTGGTATGCTCTGGCGAGGAGATGGAAAAATTAGCCTCCATCACCATGCACCCGTCCCCGAGGCAGCAACTGCAGAACAGCCATAGATATGCACAAGGGCCAGGTAATCACTTTTGATGGACTGGGTGAATGTAGCTGCCCAAACCGTGTGGGCAAACGCTGAAGAACTGCCCGAGACTGTTAGTAAATGGCAAACATATGCTGAGTTAGTTCAAATCATTTGAGAGCCGGGGATGTGGCAGTCCATGGTTAATGTGAACACTCGTGGCCCAGATGATGAAAATTTTACAGGCAGCATGAGAGACATAGTGCTACAAAAGGTCCCGTCAACATCCTTTGGGTCACTGATGACCATACTGGCCCCATATGTTGGTTGTCCTCTACATGAGGTAATGACCACAATAGCCAGCTTGCATGAAGTAGAGGAGAGTAGACAAGCAAAAGGGGTCTGAAAGGTGGCTAAGACCAAACGCCCAAGAAATGCTCCGGATTTTATCCCAAAGGGACCAAGCAAGACTAACCATATGCAGATGTGGCTTGACTTGCTTGCAGCAGGGGTTGATAAGAAGAAAATTGACCAGCAGCCAAATGCAGTTCTGTTTGCCTTGTGGCAGCAATTGCACCCTGAACAGCATTTCTCTAAATTTCCAGAAACAGGTATCAAGGTATGTTCAGTGGATTTAGAAGATTTTTTGATTGCTCCTGAGGAGGTGGATGAACTGTTCCATTTAGAATAGGGAGCAGGCCAAGGTGCTCATCTTTTGGGGGCAGGCAAGAACCAGAGGCCTCATGTTGAATTGGCAATGATGAAGCTGATGCACTGGCTAAGGTAAGATGGCTGGAGAGAGCTCCAGCAGCTGGTGTGGCTGGGTGGCTACACTGAAGAATGCAGCATGCTGGCTGCAAGGTCGGATGGTCAATGGTTTGCCAGGTGTTCCATAAACCAGAGAAAAAAATGCCCCTCATGGGCAGATGTGCTCCTGGTGAGCAGATGGGTACCCCTGATGGGCAGATAACTCATGTGAGAGTGACCCTGACACAGTGGCAGGTGGATCTTGTGGGACCACTGCCAAAGTCAGAGAGTTACTGGCATTCTGTTTGTATGGCCTTGTGGGGCCCCAAACCAGTTAAGATACCTATTCCTGTAACCATCCTTTCCCAGGATGGCAAACTGGCATGTATCCAACCAGAGGGGTGAGAACTTCCCCTATTGGTACCAATAATCCTTCTGTCTTTTCGCCCATAGCTGCAGGCACTGCACCAGAGTCAACTGTGTACATACATACATTGGCGTGATCATCTACTGAATATGCATTGAACTTCACATCAGTATGACAGTAGGATTCACATGGAAAATCACACCAATGATGACTACTAACTGGACATGTGCAACTAAAAGACAGAACTACAGGACAAGCCTTAAGGACAAGCCTTAAGCCATATCAAATAGACAATAGGCTATATAAATAAGAATCATTTATCCTCACTAAGGGAGCATTGTGGAAGATTTTTAAGGCATAGTTTATATGGCAAAGGACCCTGAAGGGGTGGATTGTGGGGAAAATAGGATAATTTAGTCAGGCTCCCTTGGCTCAGGTCTGGTTGGAGGTTGAGCAGCACATTTCTTGTAAATGAGTTGTGTGTGCGTGTAGTTAGTGCACATGTGCACTAATGTATCTTTTTAGTTTTGTTGCTTTTGTGTGTTCTTCAGTTTGTGAAGCAGAGCTGGCCAGCAGAGCTCACATCTAAAAACAGAGCATGTTTACTCTGCTGGCAGCTGCTCAGTTTTTATTTGGACTTTTCCAGTATCAGTTGAGTTTCTGAGTTTATCTTTGTACTGCCTAAATCTTGTGTGTGTGATGAATAAAGACTATCCCTTCTTCAGCCAAGGCTCTAAGAACCTTTTTGGCAGTTACCTAGCTCATAGACCTGCATGTGAATGGTTTGTGAACAGGTTCGAGGGGTCTGTGAGCTCTAGACCTAGCCCTAGCTCTACAACAGTGTTGTTAAATATAGCTGAGAGCATAATAGAATAAAACTGTGATTATATAACATTTATATTAACCTGATAGAACAAGACCATGTTTATATATTATTTATATATTATGTATAAATTAAGTTCATATTAAATTCATACTAAGCAAGCCAAAATGCTCTCTTTGCCGAGAATTGTTGGAGGGGAGAAGGCATTACAGACTTGAATTTTTTAAAAAATAAGATGCTGTAATTTCCTGAATGCTTATAAAGAAGATGAAATGAAGAAAGAAACCACCAGAAATGAGCTGAGTGAATACTATATTTTAGTTGTTAACACATCAAAGTTGTAGACACTTTAATAGAAAGAAACAATCTAAGACATCTTCTAAGACTTGCCTTAATAGTAAGTGAGGTAAAGGATCTCATGACACTTAGGAAGGAGGGAAAAGAACTCAACACATTGAGGTAGAGAAAGTAAGACCTTAAGTCCTAAGTTAGGAAAAGTCAAGAAAGCTATTTTAAAAGAAAGCTAATAACAAATTTGAAAGAGATCACAGTATTGGTAAAATATTGAAGATGCTTATACACATTACAATGGTGTTCCTTTTGAATGAAATATTAAATCTCTGTTAGATGAAATTTAAAATTTTAGAACATGTGACATGAAGTCTATTAATTATAGAGGCTGCTTGCTTCCTTAGAACCTCTGGTTGAGTCAAACCAACATAAGGGTCAGCTGTTGTATGGTTACATGGATGTGTAGTTGGTTGAATAACTGTGTCCAAAGAATGACATACCATAATTTTGTCCTCTGCCTTGTTCTTTTCAGTATTTTCAACACTGACATGAAAGTAGATACAGCCCACAACTTTATTTTATCATTACAGAATGTAAATCGGTATCCAAAGTGAATTCAAGAAACAATAAAGATGGACCATGTGAGTACAATAAAACTTAGTAGAAAAAAAATGAATTCTACATCTATAGGATAAAAGAGAGATGCATAAAAAAATCTTCAGTTAAGCATAGCTACAAACACAGGTCTCAGAAAAAGGGAGGTTATATGTCTTCTCTCATTGATTAAATCAATCCCAGAATACTAAACTCCATTCTGGGTGCAGCACCTTAAGAGAGATATTGAGAAACATGCACATCCAGAGGACTAAGATCAAGACGGTGAGAGAGGATCTGGAACCAAGGTATTTGTGGAATGATTGAAAGACCTGCGTCTATCCAACCCGGGAAAGATAGAGCTGCTTTTAAATACTTAAGAAATGTCTTTGTGGACACAGGATTAAACTTATTTTAGGAACTTCTAAAAACAATTAGTACTACATAATTGTAGGTTGCTGTAACCCAAATGACCCCGAGTTCCCTGGCTTTTTAGGTTCATCTTTTCCTGTACTCTGCAAACAAAATAACACTCCTCCCTTCCCCTCCTCCCTTCCTTCTTTCATCACTTTTTGAAGTGTGTTTTCCTAAGAAAAAGAGCCATCTATTTAGAGTTTCATCTTTAACTATTCAAAGAACCACCTAAAGACTTAAGCTTTGGGTTTTTATTTAGGATTTTACAAATCTTCAAATTTTTAGAAGAAACTCAAGTTCAAGGTCACTGTGCTCTCCTCTCTTCCTGTTGCTCAGAAAGCAAGAAAAGTAGATACGTAATAAAAGATTAATTCTCCTATCCAGAGCATAACCCAGGTGGGGGCAACACTAATTTTTTTTGTTAGCTAAGGCAGAGCTCTCTAACATTTAATCCTATCAGCAAAAGGTATGCGCTGATTCTTAAGATCCTGGATTCCCCATGAGTGAGTTACTTTAGCACAGAAGTTGACTACTATTTGGAGAAATATTGTGGAGGAGAATGTCAAATGAAAATCCCTTCCACATATAGAAGTATATGGTTCTGTTAGCTCTGTGTCATTGTTAGTGAAGCCCTATGAACATTTCCTTGTGGAATGAGAACTCTACAGAAAGTAGAAGAGAAAAAAAGAACAAAAACAAAACAAATTAAGTCTATATGGCTCCTTCTATTCAACTAATATTTTACCAATGAATATGACAAGAGCAGCTTATTTTGGTCATCTTTATTCCGTCTAAAGAAATTGCATTTTAATGAGAACTGCCTCATTTACTTCTTTATAATCCTCTGCTAATTCTTCAGTTTGGGTTAATAACATTTCTCACAAAGAACAACTCCAATTCCTGAGCCACAGTCAAACAACCCAATTCAGATCTTTTCCTCTCAGCTGTTTCCAACTCTGAGTAATTTCTCTAATTCTCACATTAATCCTCATTAGTAGAAGACTCCTCTTTGGGCACACCAAAGTCCCTTTCCTAATCAAGATGGTCTATTTAAGCAGGGCTAGTTTTAATGGGGGGGGGGATATTAAAAGAATTTTACAGCATCTAAAATTCTGCCTTTGTATATTGAGCTGAGATGATTGCCTGTCATAGCTGACACAATCAATGTTTCTATCTCAATAATTGACTCATGTCTCTACACAACAAATTTATCTACAGGAATTATTGACAATCGTAATAAATTATCCTATAATTTAGGATAATCTTAATTCTAAATTAGTCAAATGTGACATTGCATGTCAACACATGTTCTACATTTCTTGTGAATATAAAATGATGGGTCTAGACTTGGCATATTGGAATAGGGAAATTCGAACCTTCTGAGTCCTCATTAAAACCCTCCTCTCCATCAATTTTTAGACAATTGTTAACACAGAGCTTTTAATTATAATCACTTAATCCCACTAGGTCTGAGGTAAAGACCATGTGTACTGTTTTCTGGTCTCCTAAATAAGGAGGAAGATTCTCTCTGAAGTCAAGCCTTGGCTAGAGCCATACCTCATCCCCATTCTATATCAGCTCCACACACCAAGATATATCCTTTTTCCTAGTTAGGGTAATCCCAATAAATGCTTAATATCCTCTAGCTATCATGCACATGGCTTCTGACAGTTACTCATTTCACTAGAAGACGAAGTTCAAGTTGCAGCAGGGTGTGGCAGCCCAGGTAGTCACATCTAATCACTGCTTCTTCAGGTACTACTACTAGGGAAGTGAGTATGATGGTTGATTTTGGGTGTCAATTTGACTGGATTAAGGGATATCTACTCAAGCATTAAATTATTAAATTAATCGTAAAGCATTAATTATTCTTAATGCTTCAGTAAGCATTGAGCCCATCCCCCCTCTGCTGAAAGGGAAACCCGGGTGGTTTGGCATTTGGTTAGAATGATTGGGCTGCCAAAAGTGTGTGCGTGAGGGTGTTTCTGGAAGAGCTGAGTGTTTGAGATGGTGGACTGAGTGGAGAAGATCCCCCATTAGAGTGGGTGGGCACCATCCAATCAGCTGGGAGCCTGGATGAAACAAAAAGGTGGAGGAAGAACGAATTCTGGCTGTGTCTCTGCGGCTCGGATGCCCTTCTTCTCCTGCCCTTGGGAATCAGAACTCCAGGATCTCTGACCTTTGGACTCCAGGACTAACACCAGAAGCGCTACCCTCCCTGCCTCCCCCTGAGCTCTTGGGCCTTCAGCCTCCGACTGAGAGTTACACCATTGGAGTCCTTAGTTCAAAGGCCTTCGGACGTAAGCTGAGCCACACTACTGGCTTCCCAGGGTCTCCAGCTTGCAGATGGCCTGTAGGAGGACCTCTCAGCCTCCATAATCAGTTGAGCCAATATCCCTAATAGAATCCTTTTGCATATATTTCTTTCATTCTCTCTCACTCTCTCTCTCTCTAGAGAACCTTAACTAAAACTAAGTTATCCTGCAGGTCTCTCTCTAGAGAACCTTAACTAAAACTAAGTTATCCTGCAGGTCAGTGGGAAAATGCACAACAGTCCTAAAATCTTGTCACTTAGTCCACAACATCTTGCTGTCCCCCCCTGCCCCCTGCAAATTTCTGCTATTGTTCCATTTTCTAATGCTTCTAAATTTATAGAATCCCATCACTAAACATCTTAGAACACCCAATGCATTCAGCATTTTCTTTTTTTTTTTTTTATAATTGTCATTATTATTAGGTGTGTTTATATTGTGCTGTTATTTACTTACATTATATCACTTATTTCTCATAAAAATATTACCATGTTGTAATTGTTAACTACTTTAAAAAATGAGAAAGCTTAGGCTAAGAATGGTTAAGTATTCTGCCCAAGACGACAGAGCTAATAAGTGACAGAGATGGGTTATTAACCAGATCTGTCATATCCTAAGTTTTCTCACTTCACTATCCCCACTGTTTTTCATCCTGTCGTCTTTTCAAGCATTATAACACAGTTTCATTACCCATAAGTGTACGACCAATTGCACTGCAAAGGTACAGAGACATACTGTGGGGCCCAATTGCTACTTTCCTTGTGGCATCCGTCGTCCCATTCCCACGTCATTATGTGCCTAGAATGTACTGAAGTACTAAAAATAAAAGCTCCAAGATATGCCCCCAATTAGCTAGAAATTCAAATTCTATAATGAATCATTGTTCTGGGCTATGTAAGAAGCATAGAGGGAAAATAAAAACTTAGTTGCTGGCTTTCTATCTCCCTCACAGTTTCATAATCACTTCACTGAACTTTAATCTGAGAAGTCACAATTTTTGTAGTTGAAAATGATTATATTCATGCTGATATTTTTTAGCCCTATTAAGCTTTGAAAATTGCATAACATAAGTACACTTGCAAAAAGTAATTTTTAAAGAACACACTCAATGCTGGCAAGTTTGTTGTGAGAAAGGTATTCCCACGCACTGCAAGAAGCAACACAACCTTTCTTAAACACAGTTTAGCTGTACATATTCAGGACTTTAAAACCTTTAAAATGTTTATAACATTTTAACCAATAATTTCACTTCTGGAATCTCTCACAAGGAAATAATCAGAAATACAAACAAAAAAAAATATTGCTGCAGTGGCATTTTGAATATGACAAAAAGTAGAAAAAAAAGGAAATGGTTAAATAAGGGTATTCATACAATTAGGTATTACACCATCAATAAATACTATGCTTATAGTGAATTGAAAAGATATTTTTAGTTTTAAAAGTAGAGGGTAAAATTGTAGAGTGTAGTAGTGTGGCATTTTTTTTTTTAAATAGAAAAACCAAGTTATAAATGAAAGGATTGGGGGAAAAAAAAAGAATAAAGTAAAATAAAATAAATTTCCCTTCTAAGATTTTCTGGAGAGGGCCCAAAAATGTGATTAGATGGTGAATAGAAAATATGTCAAAAATTTTTTATGAAAAATGTATGTGCCAGAAAAGACTTTGGATGTTGGAAGGCTTTTAAATCTCTCTGGACTTAACTTAGAAGTCAGTGCAAGTGGGAAATTATAAAATGTCACTTACAGCTTTCTTCCCAAGTCCACTAGGATTTATTGTATTTTACTGGATTCCATTAGCAAAACATGCCTAAGTATGTCTTCCCTGGTACCTAATACTCTGCATTTTGCCTAATACTTCCTTTTGCACCTGAAGCATGCACTAGTGGCCCAGAGACACATGCCCTGTTGATCCTCACAATTAAGCTGGCAATTATAATCCTATCATTAGCCTAATTATAAGGCCTCTGGAATCCAGTAGTTGAACCATCTGAATCCAAGGAAAGGAAAGTGTCTCTGAAGCTGTCAGTCTGGAATCCTCACTTCTCCCCAAAAAGAAGCAAACCTTGAATAAGATTTGTATCACTTATCTGTTGCCACAATAATGCTGTTTATAAACTACCCCCCAAATCAGCCTTTATTTAGTTCACAAATTTTTGCATGAGCAATTTAGACTAAGTGGGCTTTCAGGTTCCAGCAGGGCTCACTTACACATCTGAGGTCAGCTGTCCGTCAGCAGGAAGACCTGGCTCTGCTCTACGTATTTCTCGTGTCCCTCCAGCAGGCGAGCCCAGACACGTTCCCATGGAAAAGGCGGAGGTTCAAGAGCAAAAGCAGCAGTGTACAAGCACTTTTGCAAGCTTCTGCATACACCACAACTGCAACTAACATGGTCAAACTCAGAATACAGGGAAAGGGAATGAGATCCTGCTTCTTCAGTAAGAACTGCAAAGTCACAAGGCAAAAGTCATGGATAAAAGGAGGGGTAAAGAATTAGGGTCATTGATGCAATTAACCTACCATATGGCTCTGTACTCAGTTTTTCAGCAAGCAGCCTGCATCAGTGCCACAGTGGCTCACAATTGCCCCAGGGTTGATGGTGTCTTTCAAAAAGCTTAAGGTATTGTAACACCAAGGTCAAAGGTGCAGATTCCTCTTACAACTCTTGTCACCTTACATACTTTTATAACATTCCGTAATTGACCACTAGTTAGCACTTACAAGACACATTTCAATGATATACAAGCCACCCTGATTGGTATCCTTTCTGCTAAACTTGAATGACAACCTCACATTTTGCATTAATGTTAATTATAGGAGGAAAACACATCTATTTATAAATTATAATATTTTCATAACCAAGGAAGGAAAATCAAGGATATTTAATAAAACCAAAGCTATTTTAACAAAATTTGTTCATCTTTTCTTCCTTCCAAAAATGGTAAGATTTTTCTTTTCCTTACAGAGAATTAGTACTTGGCCTTTTATTGTCAGCCTGAAGCCAGCCGGAGATGGCAGGGCGAGAAGACGAGGGCAGGATTAGAAAAGAGACAAGAGACAAAAGATGGGGTCAGGAGGACAAACAGTCTCGAGGGCTGCTGCACTTTATTCAACAGGCATTTCTCCTTATATACTTTTCTAAGTGCATGTCTAAACAAAGGGTTACTAATTCTGTGTAAGCAGCTGGATGAGTGAGTTTACAGGAATAGCACACACTCCCAAGTTCTCAGGAATGCTCCAAGGTCAAAAGTCTAGACTTCTTCAAAAACATCTCCAGCTATTTTCAAAACAATTCTCTTTGAACTCATGAAGCTTCGTCAGCTGGATGCAGCTGGACGAGAGCTGTGCCCCCTAGGGGACCCCTGCATTCAGGGCAGCTCCGTGCTTCCAACAATTGTCGCCAAGCAACTAAGACTATATATTGGCTAGCCTATATATTGACTGACTACTTATATTTACTTCTGGATATGACCATGTGCAAGAAATCCTCTTGTACACTGCGCAACACAGCTATTCCAGGATGCATAAGTCTCCTCAATGAGTGTAGCCCAGAATTCCAGGAGGATAAGAGCAGTAACTGCAAAATCTCTTGAGGCCTAGACTCAGAAGTAAGAAAACATTATTTTCACTGCATTCTGTTACTCAAAGCAAGACACAAGGCCCTCCCAGATTCAAGGGGTAGAGAAAAAAACTCATCTCTTGATGAGTGAGGTGGCAAAGTCACATTGAAAAATGGTGTAAGTTCAGGAATAAGAAGGGTTATTAATAACATCTTTGCAAAGAATCTATCACAAATGGTGACGCTCATACCCATTCCAGAGTGTTAATATAAGAACAAATCTGAAAAAATGTAAGAGAAAATATTTTTAAAGTATGTACAATTAGAAGTACATTCACTTTTAAAAGAAAATATATATGAGAATTTAAACGTGCCAATGGTCTAAGTGTCATCAGACTTCTATTAGGTCACC
>NW_007732834.1:116041-118630 GCF_000696425.1 Galeopterus variegatus
TCACTGCATTCTGTTACTCAAAGCAAGACGCAAGGCCATCCCAGATTCAAGGGGTAGAGAAAAAAACTCATCTCTTGATGAGTGAGGTGGCAAAGTCACATTGAAAAATGGTGTAAGTTCAGGAATAAGAAGGGTTATTAATAACATCTTTGCAAAGAATCTATCACAAATGGTGATGCTCATACCCATTCCAGAGTGTTAATATAAGAACGAATCTGAAAAAAAATGTAAGAAAAAATATTTTTAAAGTATGTACAATTAGAAGTACATTCACTTTTAAAAGAAAATATATATGAGAATTTAAACGTGCCAATGGTCTAAGTGTCATCAGACTTCTATTAGGTCGCCTCGATGACCCAAAACACATGCCCTACATTTTCTACCATTCTTCTTACCCAGACTTTCCTTCTAAGTTGTGTTGTGGGTTGGTGGATTGGTTTAAATACAATCTTACCTTGGTGTCCCTGTAGGATTGTTCCAGTCCGCCCTCCCACTACCACCACCACCAATATCGAAATCCGCAGATGGGCAAGTCCCTTATACAAAATGGTGTAGTACTTGCACATAACTTACACACATCCTCCAGTATACTTTAAATCATCTCTAGATTATTTTAATACTTAACAATATAAATGCTATGTAAACAGCTCTTATACCATATTGTTTTTTATCTGTATTATTTTTTACTATTGTTAGTTTTTATTGTGGTCTTTTAAAAAATATTTTTGATCTGTGATGAGTTCAATCCACGGATGTGAAGCCACTGGATATGGAGGGCTGACTGTATACCTAATTACGTGTAGGTTTTTTCAATTATTTTGGTTTTGTCTTCATCCATTGATTTTTAGTTGAAAGTAAAAAAAGGAACTTTTTTTTAAAAGGAAATTTCTTTCTCTACATTATAGTCAGAGATTCAGAAGATTCATTACTGAAATATTTGCTATTATCTATTTTACTCCATGTCTATTTAAATTTGAGTTTCTCTCTCCCGTTCATCATTTACTTTTTAAATGAGGTAAGTATGATCTTTATCTCCTTTATTAAGCCTATGGAGTGTGTAATGGAAGTTCTCCCAAAATGTGAGATCCGTTTCACACCATCACTGTTACTGCTGCTGCTCACCTGACAACTCCACTGCTCTAACTCAGCTGACAACCCAGCAAAGAGCCAGTTTGTGGTAAAATTCCCAGTTTGTGGTCATTTGTTATGGTACCCTTAGAAACTGATACACTTTACTGGAACACTGCCAAGATATATACAACAGAGACCAACAGAACGGTCTCTGGATTTGAGCTGTGTGTCCTCGATTGAGAAGATAATCTCTGTATTCTATCTGAGCACCCCAGATGTAAGGCTCTTAGTCACTTAATGATCCAATTCATCCCTTAAGGCAGGAGATATACTGGCGGGGAGTCTAGCACTGCACAAAAAAACCTGTCATTATAACATTTGTACTTCACGGCCTCCACTTTCTGAGCTGCTAACCCACAAATGCTTATAATGAAATTGATTCTTTAGTCTCCCTCCTGTATCTTGTCAGAAAGGAGAATGTTGTAAGCTCCCAAGGCTTGAAAATGTAAGCAGCTGAGGATGTTTCATATCTTTACAAATGTACAAGTGTGCATATGCAGGTTCGTGTGAAGCTCTGCACGACCAATGTAAGGTTCTTGATAGCTTTTTATTGGTGATCTACTNGGTCTCTGGATTTGAGCTGTGTGTCCTCGATTGAGAAGATAATCTCTGTATTCTATCTGAGCACCCCAGATGTAAGGCTCTTAGTCACTTAATGATCCAATTCATCCCTTAAGGCAGGAGATATACTGGCGGGGAGTCTAGCACTGCACAAAAAAACCTGTCATTATAACATTTGTACTTCACGGCCTCCACTTTCTGAGCTGCTAACCCACAAATGCTTATAATGAAATTGATTCTTTATTCTCCCTCCTGTATCTTGTCAGAAAGGAGAATGTTGTAAGCTCCCAAGGCTTGAAAATGTAAGCAGCTGAGGATGTTTCATATCTTTACAAATGTACAAGTGTGCATATGCAGGTTCGTGTGAAGCTGTGCACGACCAATGTAAGGTTCTTGATAGCTTTTTATTGGTGATCTACTCTTATGTGACTGAGGTGTGCTCCAAAACTTAGTGGTTCAGATCAACAAACATTTATTATCTCACATTATCTGTGGTTCAGGAATTCTGAAGTGGCTTAGCTGGGTGGTTCTGGCTCAGAGCCTCATAAGGTTGCAATTCAGATGTCAGCTGGAATGACAATCATCTGAAGGTTTGACAAGAGCTGAGGAATCTGCTTCCCAGATGGCTCATTCATGTGGCTGTTAGCAGAAGTCCTTGGTTCCTCATTGGCTATTGGCCAGAGGCCTCAGTCCTCTCTATGTGGGCCTCTTCTGACAACATGGCAGCTGATTTGCACCCTGGTGCATTATCTGAGGAGAGGGAGAAGCACTGATGTCTTTTATAAGCTAGCCTTGGAAATGGCATAACTTCTACAGTATTCTATTGGTTGCACAAACCAACCCTAATACAATGCAGAAGGGACTACACAAAGGTTTGAATACCAGGAGGTGGGGATC
>NW_007732834.1:118854-123758 GCF_000696425.1 Galeopterus variegatus
AACTAAAATACATTTAAAATTATTGTCAAATAGACTGACTTACAGGACTAGAAAAGCAGATCTTGTTGCCTGATTTGAGAAGAGACAGGATTAGACAAAATGAATAACAGATATTTATAATATTCAAAACAAATAATCCACAGTTGTCCACAGGACTGTTCCTAGTGTCCTCTCAGAATGTTCCTTCCTTAGGGGAAGCTTTTTGACATTCTTCTGACTCTCAAAGGTAAATCATGCCCCTCAAAACATGAAAAAAGAAGTCATAATTACCCAAGGTAATATGGCAGTGTGTATCAACACTTTCCCTAACACTAGAATTATAAAAGTATTCTGCTCAACAATTTCACACATAGAATCACAACTTTATATTGTTTCACTATTTTCAGCAATCTTTTCCTTTCAAATTTGAAAATAAAAAAGAAATAAAATCCACTTGGTATGTGTATTCAACCCCCCATTTTTTTTTTCCAAATATGGAACTGTGAAATAATTGGTAACATCTGTTGTCATTGACTATTTTCATGATTTGTGTGGGACCTGGAAATTTATTATAAGTTAAAAAAACACATTAACTTTGTTTTTGTTCTGATAGTGATTCTAAGAATGCAACAGCAACATCTGTGACTGTCACTAATCAAGCAGTCAGTCACTCAGTGGAAATATGATGCAATCACATGTGGTTGATACATTGAAATTATAGCTGAACTTAAAATGCTAATTGTTTTCTTTATAAGTCTCCAGGCCAAAGCCAACTGGATTGCTGCAAAAACACTGAAAATCTCAGATGGTCCAAAGCAAAATTTTAAAAAACACAAAACAGGAACTGGTCCTCACCTATCTAAACTGTCTGGAGTCAGGGCTTCCATTTAACACCAGCAAAGACTGTGAAATTATGTCTTTCTGCAGGAGAAAACACCTAAGTAACAACTACTGAACTATTTTTTTCTTAAAGTTATTCCATTGTTATTGTGATATAAATATTTCGTTTGTGTGGATGATGAGAAGATAGTGTAGTTTTCACTGACAACAGAAAATTTGCTTTATATTTTTAGATTTACTCATCCAATGTGTCAATGCTATGCATTTCTGATAAGGCTGAAGTGCCTTTTGCCATTTGCACACTTGAGGTAGTGATTCAACCCCAGTAGAGGTGAGGAATGAGTTAGATAAGGTAAATAAATTGACAAGACTAGCAAAAATGTTACTAAAATTGCCTTAAATTCCTTAGTAGCTTCAACAACATGCATTTATCCTCATAGCATTTGTAGCAGAGGAAATATATTTTCCTTCTACCCATGTTACATTTGTTGGCTGGATTCTCTTTAATAAGACAGATTAATAAGAAAAAAGTGTAGAAACTTATTTAATTTAAGTTTTACATGACATGGGAGACTTCACAAGGAAATGAAGACCTGTAGAAATAGTTAAACCTGTGTATTTTTATATTAGCTTTGATGAAGAGTACAGAGACATGGAGAAATATGGGAGGAACAAAAAGTGTATCATCTAATGGTAATAAACTGGGAGACACTTAGCAAGGCCTGTTTGTTCAGATTCTTCTGTGTGACCTTTTGTCTTCAGAGATAAGAATGCTCCTTTCTGCTAGGTATAGGGAGAGAACCTGTCACATGGGGGTCTTATTACATGCTTCAGGGGAGAGGGGTGGGAGAAGGTAAGAAAGACCTTTCTGCTTCTGTGGTTTTTCTCAAATTCCTTCAGCTTAAAATATTCAATATACCAAGGACCATACTTTGGAGTAGCATGTTCTGAACCCCATCACATTCAATCATTTTTGTAGTTCAGAACATAGTATTAAAATCTCAGAACCATTCCCTGAAGTCTCTGAACTTCACCTATTTTTTTCTCCTCCTAAGCGTGTATTAAGCACCTATGTTCCTCTCTTTGGGCTAGTGTGGAAACTCCAACAGTGAACAGACATTGTCATTACCCTCAAGAAGATTAAAGTCTAGATAGACAAGGACATAGGTATTTACAATACAGTGGGATAAATACTCCAGAAAAATATATATACAGTTGTGGAAGCACAGAAGGACCTAACCCTGGGTTCCAAAGCAGGAAAAGCTTCCTATAGGAAGTTCATCTCGGAAGTAGGGGCAGGATTATTCCAGGTTTAAGTACAAAGAGCTGACGACAAGAGACAATCAGGTGTGCTAGGAAAATGTATGGTTTTTTGTATAAACTAGAGCAGAGTGAAGATGAGTGTCATTAAAAGAATGATGTCTAGAGCTGGCCCAGTGGCGCACTCGGTAGAGTGCAGCACTTGGGAGTGTGGCGGCGCTCCCGCCGAGGGTTCGGATCCCATATAGAGAACAGTCCGCTCACTGGTTGAGCGCGGTGCAGGCGCAACATCGAGGGTTGCGATTCCGTTACCGGTCACGAAAAAAGACAAAAAAAAAAAGAATGGTGTCTAATGAGCAAGATAAAAAAGATATGATTAGAACAAAATGATAAGAGAAAAGAACCCAATCAAGCAATAAAAAAAATTGTTGAATTTAACCCTGCAGCAAAGAAATTAGCCACAACTATGTGAAGGAGTAAGTAATTCCATCTATCAAGATCAGGGGATGTATTACTCCATTTCTGTTGCTTATAACAAAATACCTGGAACTGGGTAATTTATAAAGAAAACAAAATTTATTGCTTACAATTTCAGAGGCTGGGAGGTCCAAAGTCTAGGGAACACATCTGATGAGAGCCTTGGTGGTGGCAACAGTGATGGTAGAGTATCACATTACTAAAATGATGGAGTAGAGAGAGACTAACCTCTAATGTCCTCTTCTTTTAAAGCCCTCAGAACCATGCCCCTGACCACCACCTTTAATCCATTCACCACTGCACCGCCCTACAATCCAATCACTTCTTCAAGGCCCCGCCTTTCTATTACCATAATAGGATTTCCCACCTTCAACAGTTACAGTGGGAATTAAGTTTTGGGGGTACATTCAGCCCAAGGAAGGGGATAAAAAGCAGAAAGGCAAAAAAATCAAAAATATGTATGATACACATACCAGGCACACACAAAAAGCAAGGCTAGAAAACTTCCTGGAAAGCAAAGCAGTGGGGGCACAGGGGAGGGGTGTCAGCCTACTGACCTGCGGCTTGGGCAGAATGATCCTACGTCTCTATACTAAGCCAAAGATTGGTAAGCGGTTTTGAAACCTCAGGAATATTAGAAATATTTTTTGAAAGCATTATAAATGTTTGTAATTTTTTTTCAAAACTGTTCTAGAACAGAAATATTTTTCATGCTATAATTCACAATTTTCTTCCGGGGCTAAATCTACACTTTTTTAGAAAGGCATGAGCAATTTTCTGATGAGATTTATAGGGATTAAGGCTTGTTCTCCTAGTTCACTCTCACCATGTTGACTGTCAATTGTCAGTCCAGAGAATTTTACCCAGACATTCTTTTTTTTAAAGATCCCATATAGAGAACAGTCCGCTCACTGGTTGAGCGCGGTGCAGGCGCAACATCGAGGGTTGCGATTCCGTTACCGGTCACGAAAAAAGACAAAAAAAAAAAGAATGGTGTCTAATGAGCAAGATAAAAAAGATATGATTAGAACAAAATGATAAGAGAAAAGAACCCAATCAAGCAATAAAAAAAATTGTTGAATTTAACCCTGCAGCAAAGAAATTAGCCACAACTATGTGAAGGAGTAAGTAATTCCATCTATCAAGATCAGGGGATGTATTACTCCATTTCTGTTGCTTATAACAAAATACCTGGAACTGGGTAATTTATAAAGAAAACAAAATTTATTGCTTACAATTTCAGAGGCTGGGAGGTCCAAAGTCTAGGGAACACATCTGATGAGAGCCTTGGTGGTGGCAACAGTGATGGTAGAGTATCACATTACTAAAATGATGGAGTAGAGAGAGACTAACCTCTAATGTCCTCTTCTTTTAAAGCCCTCAGAACCATGCCCCTGACCACCACCTTTAATCCATTCACCACTGCACCGCCCTACAATCCAATCACTTCTTCAAGGCCCCGCCTTTCTATTACCATAATAGGATTTCCCACCTTCAACAGTTACAGTGGGAATTAAGTTTTGGGGGGACATTCAGCCCAAGGAAGGGGATAAAAAGCAGAAAGGCAAAAAAATCAAAAATATGTATGATACACATACCAGGCACACACAAAAAGCAAGGCTAGAAAACTTCCTGGAAAGCAAAGCAGTGGGGGCACAGGGGAGGGGTGTCAGCCTACTGACCTGCGGCTTGGGCAGAATGATCCTACGTCTCTATACTAAGCCAAAGATTGGTAAGCGGTTTTGAAACCTCAGGAATATTAGAAATATCTTTTGAAAGCATTATAAATGTTTGTAATTTTTTTTCAAAACTGTTCTAGAACAGAAATATTTTTCATGCTATAATTCACAATTTTCTTCCGGGGCTAAATCTACACTTTTTTAGAAAGGCATGAGCAATTTTCTGATGAGATTTATAGGGATTAAGGCTTGTTCTCCTAGTTCACTCTCACCATGTTGACTGTCAATTGTCAGTCCAGAGAATTTTACCCAGACATTCTTTTTTTTAAAATCTAATCTACTAAAGTAGGATTTTTTTCAAAAAGTTAAAAATATAACCCTCATTAAAAAATGAATACTGTCAAAGATTTTATTTAATTCATTAATTAATGAGGAAATCAATAAGATGTTAAAACTGGTTTAAAGGAGAATTTGAAGTACAGACATATACACAGGCTGTCAGGGCTGCTAAAATGAATTTGCTAAGAGATGAAAACTGTTAATAACTAGTTTAATGTTTGAGATTATTTTTTCTACATGACATAGAGACATGATTCATTTCTATTGCCGTGAATGAAGATCATTTGCATACTATCAGTTTTCTGCAAACTTAATGTCTATTCCTACAGA
>NW_007732835.1:0-2016 GCF_000696425.1 Galeopterus variegatus
GTGATGGGACACAATAAATAACTACATTGTATATTGACAAAATAAAAATAAAAAAATAAAATAAAAATAAATAAATAAATAAATAAAAAGGGGAAAAAATCACTAGACAATATAATGAGAAAAAAACATCTATTTACAATCATCAAAAATACAGTATTATGGAAAACAGTTAACAACAAAGGTGTAGGGACTTTTTGTAAAAAGTTCAAAAATGATCATGTAAATGAAGCCTTGACCAGCACAGAGTGATGGCAAAAACTTCATGTGGGGAGACTCAGGATTGTAGAGATGTCAGTTCTGCCCATGTTTTTTTTTTCTAGGTCCACAATCTCTTTTAAGAGATTTGATGAGGTATGATTGCCTACAGTAAAGCGCTTGCATTTTACAGTACTGTTTGGTAAATTTCCATGTATGTGTACGTCACAATCAAGATAGCGCTCACATGCATCACCCCCACAAGTTCCCTGTTGCTCTGCTGAAAATCCCTCTCCCTCTTCCCTGACCCCTTCCCTATCCCCAGGCAGCCCTGACCTGCTTTCTGCCTCTATACATTTCCTAGATTTTCGACAAATGGAATAATACAGTATACACTTTTTTTCCCCCCTGCTTTTCTTTCACTCAGAATAGTTATTTTGAGATGCAGTCTTGTTGCAGGGTATATTGACATTGTATTTCATTTTATTGAAGAAAGTTATTTTGGGGGAGTGGGGAACTAAACAAATTTTTTCTCAGATTCACTCTGTAGAATAGAAGAATCATAGAAAATTTTGAAGGGAGGAATCTATTAAAACTTATTATTAAGATGCAATAATTAAGTGTGGTACAGAGCTAGACACATCAATGGATTCGAATAAAAACGCTAGAGACAGAGAGGAAAAATTTAAAAAGAAAAAGGAATTTTAATTCAACAGGCAAAAGACTATTTAAAAAATGCTATTATGAAAACTAGATAATTAAGGTTAACATATATATACTCATATATATAATATCAACAATGAAGCTTTAAAAGCATTATACAGAAAATATTTTCTTATTTTTAAGGCATCTGAGGACTTTCTAAATATAATAGTGTAATACAAATAAAAAGAGATAAATATAAAAGAATAAAAGGTGTAACTACATAAAAATTAAAAACCAAAACCCTTTGACAATATGGAAAGGCTAAAGGCAGATGACCAAGAAAGACAACATAATTAATATGTAAAGATATTTTTAAAATTTGTTTTAAAATCCACAAAACTGCAAGTAGAAAAATGAGTCTCATGTATGTAAAAAGGGAATTCACCACAGAAGAAACTCAAAAGTGCAAATGAGAAGACGATGCTCAAATTCACTGTTGATCCAACAATTCTGGGAGCCATACTAAGGCGTTTGAATTTTATTCTCACAGCAATAAAGAGCCACTGGGGGATGTAAGCGGGGAGGGGGGCTTCTGGGGGATCCTTGCAGGGCAGGTGGGGAAGACTGGAGGCAGGAGCTGGTGGGGGATCCTGATAGGATCCAGTCAAGACACGGAGGAGAGGTCAGAGGACTTGGTTCATGGATGGGCTGTGGAGTGGGGGGAATGATGCTGGAGGACAGGGTCTGGGGAAGCCCAATGGCCGGCCTCAACCAGCCCATCCTCCAGCAGGTCCTTTACACTGCCACAGAAGAGAATTCAAGAGCAGAGTCATGGTAGGTAGAAAGGAAAAAACAGGCTTAATGTAGCAAAGTAAGGAACACAGACTTGACAGAGACAGTGCAGCCTAGCTCCAGAGACTGAGCAGGGCCTGCATAAATTTAACGTAAAGTAAGAAATACACACTTCAGGCAAAGCACCAAGTGTAGGCTTGCTTAAGAAAGGGAGCAGTCGTTTATCAGGAGCAAGTTTAATGCAAAAGTAAAACACACACACCTCACCAGCGAAGTGAGGTTGGTCCCATGAGAGGTGGGCAGCAGACCCGCCTTCTGCTGGGATTCTGCTTTTTTAGTTTGGCTGTCTAATACATATTCATGCTATCTAATGAATATTCAACT
>NW_007732835.1:2452-8187 GCF_000696425.1 Galeopterus variegatus
AACCAGCCCATCCTCCAGCAGGTCCTTTACACTGCCACAGAAGAGAATTCAAGAGCAGAGTCATGGTAGGTAGAAAGGAAAAAACAGGCTTAATGTAGCAAAGTATGGAACACAGACTTGACAGAGACAGTGCAGCCTAGCTCCAGAGACTGAGCAGGGCCTGCATAAATTTAATGTAAAGTAAGAAATACACACTTCAGGCAAAGCACCAAGTGTAGGCTTGCTCAAGAAAGGGAGCAGTCGTTTATCAGGAGCAAGTTTAATGCAAAAGTAAAACACACACACCTCACCAGCGAAGTGAGGTTGGTCCCATGAGAGGTGGGCAGCAGACCCGCCTTCTGCTGGGATTCTGCTTTTTTAGTTTGGCTGTCTAATACATATTCATGCTATCTAATGAATATTCAACTAAGGGGTGGTTCCCAGTTATGGAAACTAAACTAGCCTTGCACATGCTCAGTTGGTCTCTTTTAGAGCATGATCATTGGTCAAATTCCATCAGATGCACTGGATACACTTAGAATATTTTAGGTTCTCTCTAGCACCTCCAGTGGAAGGTCATTTAAGAGGCAAACTCCTTTTTATTGAGCATGCTCGGTCAGTGAGCTTCCCCCTGGGTCTCAATCTCCATGTTCTGGTACTGAAAATAGGTGCTACAGGCCACCCTAGCTCAGGACTCAGGGCTGGAGCTTGAGTCCTAGGGGAGGGGCCTGAAACCTGACCCCAGGGAGACTGAGCACATCCCCATCTCACTGCCTTGTTTCCATAACCTTATTCTTTGTTTAGCCAGGGCCAGGGACCTTGTCCCACCACTCCCCCCACCAACTGCAGAGTGGACTCCCATAGAGGGGGAGTCGACCCAATGCAGCATGTGGTGAGGACTCACATCTGACCTACAAATACGTGCCATTGGCTCAGGCCTCTGCTAGAGGAAATACTAACACATTCAGATCCAAAGTGGAAAACTCTGTAGAATATGTGACAATTCTCATTTCTTGTTCAAAGTTGGAAAATTTCAGAAAATTTAGTGTTCATTCATTCATTTCCCTCAATAGGAAGCTGTGTCAACATTAACCAGGTAACAGGCCCTGCTCAGTAGTATAAATATTAGAAATATGTGTATAGCAAAGGACCCTGCCCTCCGGAAGCCTCCAGACTGGAGAGACATGCAATAGATTTCTGTAACCAAACTGCACAGAGGAAGTGGGCCTGCCAGGGGTTCATGGAGGGTGTGGTGTGCTGAGGCCTTAGTAGCACTTGTTGAGAAGCTGCCCCACGATGGGCTTTCAGCTGAACACCACCCTCCCCCCAGAGTCTCATTTAATTCTTACAGCAGCCTTGTGAGTGGGCATTTCATTGTTGCTGTGTTAAGTGTCTTCCTAAGTGACACATCCAAGGTCGCAGCCAGGGAGTTTTAGAGCTGGGAGTCCCAGCCAGGTGTACTCTGGATCCTGCCTTCTTAGCCACATCTCCACACATTAGTCTCTTGAGCGTAGGCCAAGAGTTCTCAGGATGGACCGGAGGCTGGGCATCAGCAAGAGAGAACAGCAATCGCAAAGGACTGCATTCAGAGCAGCAGGGGACATTTGAGGACTGTACAAGTGCAGTGTGGCCAGGCCCCTGGTGTGTGGGGAGAGGGCAGTGGGTGAGCCTGGGCAAGGGGCAGGGGCCCATGACGTTTGTCTCATGGGCAATGTTGAGGGGTTTGTGGTTTCTCATGTAAAGACCTGGAATCGCTGACAAAATTAAACGGGAGTGGCACATGGGGTGAGCGTTGTGGGGACATGGCTGGGGTGGCCATGGTGTGAAGAAGGACTGAGCTCAGATGGAGCAGAGAGGGTACCCATGGGGTAGGGGGGACACAGAGCCAGCCAAGGGCACCACGGGTGGACCCACCCGCCCAGGGGCTTGGGGACTGGCCTGCACTCAGCTGGCGCTGCTCCTTCCAGTGCTGTCCTGGACGCCACACACAGGGAGAAGGACAAAAGACATCATGCAGCAGGTCCTTCACCATGAGGTGGGGTGGGGGGAGGGAAACTTCTGGAACGCAGCAAACATTTGTTCAATCCTCACAGGGGGAAAGAAAGTCAAACCAAACGAGCATATACTATTGACAAACGTCTCTTGGGCAAAAGTCACACCTAAGCCCATATGTTTCAGCAAATGAAGAGGTAAATCATGTGCTGAAGGTAGCACGGAGCCACATCTGAGTACCTCTGCCAGTGAGAAATCTTTGTCCCTCAACCACTGATTTCCACGGGAATGTTTTGCTTTGCATTTTCCCCTGAAAAGAGCACCCTGGGTATGAGCATGTTTTTTCCAGGTGAGCGCTGGCTGCGTCGTGCTCCCTGGCAGGCCTCTGCCAGGATGAGGAGGCATCTCTGTGCTTCTCTGTTGGTTTAAACCCACCAACAACCTCCCAGGGCTAAGTCAGTTTTCTCCGCAGGAAAAATGCACTGAGGATCGTCTTATGTGTAGAAAGAGACATGCAGAGGTTATGTCCTGCATTTGAAGGGCCCGTTCATATGCCTGCCAAGAAAACATTAATTTATGTAAAGAAGCCTGGCTCAGCCCCCAAATGGTTAAATTTCCCCTAGTAGCGTTTCCTGCTCTGCTCGTGAGTTTTGAGTCTATCTCCACGTACAGAGGCCATCAAATCTGGCCACCAGAGACTTCCTCCTCTACTTACATAGGGGTCCAGGGATTGCTCCTGTTCTTATGGAAAATATCTCGGAAATCCCGGAGCTGAGCATTTTGATCTCCTCTGCGGTGAGAGGGAGGCTGAGGAGGGGCGAAGACGGAAGCGAGCACTTTCCTCGCATAATTTCATTTGTCAGGAGAATCTTGCGGCTGACATTGGAAGAGTGATTTAATTGATTTTAATCATACACCTGAGAGCGGGAAACTGAGCCCTCTGTCCTGAAAAATAATACTAGGCTTCCACCAGAATCTCTAATTTGCAGCTAATAGTTTTTTCTTGAAGTTTTGTTGTGAAGTTTGGAAAACATAGATCGAGGGTGAATGTCACTTGATGAACAGATGCCCACACAGGAGGCTGGGAGTGCCCAGGTGCCCCCTGCAGCTGCCTGGGCTGGAGCAGAGGACGCAGTCACAAGTGCCTACTGCTCTGAACGCCCTTGGAGCTGGGGCGCTGGCACAGGGTGCGGCAGTCCTGCCATGGCCACTGTCCCCTCTTTAGAGTCACAATCTGAGAACCCCACGCTTCTGGGACCATGTGCTGTGGTGGTCTTGACGGAAATCTGTGAAGGGACACGTTTCACCGAGTCTTCTTCCAATGAAGGCTTTCACCCAAAATGGATAAACATGAAAAATAAATAAGTGTTGCTTTCACCTTCTTAGACTGAATCCACTATAAGGAAATGTTGCTACACAAAAAGAGCTTCTGCGTTGAAACGAGTTTGCCCACATATGAGAAATGAGATTTGTTTTGTATGGTAAAGAGCCAGAATATCTTACATCTGCTTTCCAGGAAAACTTGTGACCTTCCAGTGCTATTGTTAGCTATTATTCAGATGGCACCATGGCCAGCAAAAAGGATGCGTGTCCTCCAAGATCCATGAACACTGTAACAGTCTCATAATCAGACAGGACAGCAAGCAGAGATGGGCCACACCGGGGTGAGTCCACGTGGGACCCTCAGGGAAGAAAGGAGGAGCACTCAGCCGCAGGTGCTCAGGACATGCTCTCGAGTGTTGCTTCTCAGCTAAGCCTCATCCTTCTTTCCCACAAAACCTAGATATGTGTGCTCTTAACACATGCACCAGGAGGTCACTGGGCTTCTTCCATCACATGGCGCAGGACAGAAACTATCCCGCATGTTCCTCCTCTGTCAACCAGTGCACTACCGTCTTAATTTAAACTAAAAATGTAGCTTTTATTGTAGGCTTCTCATTCATCAACAGGCCATTATTCTGTAGGATCAGAAGCCAGAGAAATATTAAAGAGGCCCCTCATATGTGGAACGTAAAAAAAAAAACAAAATGGTTCTCGTAGAAGTAGAGAGTAGAATAATCGTTACCAGAGGCCAGAGGTGCAGGACAGCACGGAGGAGGAGTGGTGGACTGATGGGTACAAATCTGTGCAATAGACCCCGAATGAGTCACTGTGCAGCACATGCATGCACTGAAACGACATACTGTACGTACCCAGAAATACGTACCAGTAAATGTCATAAGACTTTGAACAACAAAAAAGGAGGCCACACTGTTCATGCACATCCAGAAGCCTGAAACACGACATATTTTGTAATACAAAAGTTGTAAATTTGAGTGTTTTACTTGACCAAGAGTGTGCTCATTAGACTTAAAAGAGAAATTAAAGCAGACTCGGTGGAGCAGAGGGCAAGCTGGTGGTTCGGTCAGATCTGAAGAGCAGTTTCGGAAGCCTTCTCCGAGCCTCCTTGCCCAGTTTCATGAGAAGAACAGCAGACTAGTCCTGGCTCTGTGTTAACCTGCCCTGTGATCCCAAACAATCAACTTTTTTTATACCTTACTTTTCTTACTTTTATGATGGGTTTAGCATATGCCTACTTATTGCCTTGTGATGTCACGTGCGAGCAATCTAATAGGCACGGGCCTAGAGTTTTTTTAAATAATGGGAAATTAGAAGCTTTGCTTTCTTAAGAGGCCTTGGACATAAAGGTGCATTTCTACTTCTAGCATCCAAAAGCTGTCAGTCTGCAGGTGGATATACCAATATCCTTTGTTTACCAGGAGCTCTAGATGACATTTGTAAACAAGTAAGGTGAAAAAACCACTGGTGTTGTAGAACTAGACTAGGGCATGGGGGTAGAAGACCCACTTTAACTTAAATTTGACCATGTACTTGTTCTGTGATGTAGTCCTTCTGAGCCTTAGTCTTCCCATCTGTCAAATGGGAGAAGCAGCCTCGTTTTGCCCTCTGGGAGCCTGGGAAGGAGGCAGAGATGAAGCCCACAGATGCCAGATAAATATGGGCTGCTGCAAAGGTCAGATCAGACACCCTGAGCTCTCCAGATAGCCCTGTACTCCCCAAGGAGTCTCCACCCAAAATCCTGGGAGCAGCCACCATCTCCTGACCTGGCCCAATGTAGCCAGCGCTACTGATAAGGGGGACCTCATCTGCGCATGTCTCTGTTGTCCAGCCACGGCTGGCATGGTGCACCTGACCCCAGTGCTGATGCTGTGCAGGCACTGGGGATGATAAGGTGTATGTAGACCCCCCAGAGCAACCCAGCGATTCCTGCAGCACGGGCTCAGATCTAGTAGGTTAAACAGACAGAGAGACTGTGGCTTCACTTGGAAATTGACAAGGAGATCAGCCTTCAAGGAAAGAGGAAAAATCAGCCGGTGGCTGAGCCGATCACTCTGACATAACAGAGAGTGAGAATTTGGCCTTTAAACTGTGTCTTCTGGACACTCTGACTTCTCAGGCTTAAAACCAACAAAGCGCTGAGGTGCTTAAAAACGCTGCCCTTTAGAACATTCTCAGTTTTTCAAGAGTATCAGTTGCAGAATCCCTACATCTGGGCAAGCTTTAGAGTTTACAAAGTACTTTTATAAACATCTCCACATTAACTTTCACAAGAATCTTCAAACTCAATATTTAATATGCTAACATGGGCATATTGGGTCTTGGCAAATTTAAATTCAGAGTAGAATTGGGTAAATTAAAAATGTGAGAGAAGTCATTAATCTGCTTATTAAATACAGTTATATATTCTGCAATGTATACTTTAT
>NW_007732835.1:9094-9619 GCF_000696425.1 Galeopterus variegatus
TTTTTTCCCCAATGTTTTATTTTGAAAATTTTCACACATACAGAAAATTCAAAGAATACAGTACAGTAAACACCCATATGCCCCCACCTAGATTCAATAAGTATCAGTATCTTGCTACTTTGGGTTTCTATGCATATGCTAAGCCATTCGAAGATAACTTCCACATCATGACAAATCAGTCTAAATACTCTAGCATGTGTGCCCTAGGAAGCAGCATTGCCTGCATAACCGCAGCTCCATGACCTGACCTAAGAAAATTAAGAATTAGTAATAATTCCATAATATAACCTAATTTCATTCTGTCTTTAAATTTCCCAAGTTATCCTCCAAAACATATTTTAAGTCCAATTTATTTAGGTATGATTTACAGGTAAAAAGCTGTACATATTTAATTTATACCATTCAATGAGTTTGGGGATACGTATGTATCTGTGAGATCCTCACCACACTCAAGGCCATACACATATCTATCACCTCCCAAAGTTTCCTTTTACCCCTATTATTTTTGTTATTGATATTATTATT
>NW_007732835.1:10514-19658 GCF_000696425.1 Galeopterus variegatus
TGCACACACTATGTTTTTTTCCTATAATACATGCCTGTGACAAGGTTTAATTTATAAATTAAGCACTATAAGAGATTAACAATAACTAGTAATAAAACAGAACAATTATAACAGTATACTGTAATAAAAGTTTGTGCATGTGGTCGCTCTGTCCCTCTCTCCAAATATCTTATTGTCCTGTATTGAGGGAAACTGAAATCATAGACTGCAAAATTATGGATAAAGGGCAACTACTGTATTTACAGTATTTTGGTTTTAACTAATTATAAATTCACAAGTAATTTCCAAAGAAAAAAAAAGTATGGAGAGGCCTCACATACCCTTCACCTCATGTGCCCTGTAGGGACACAAACCTTTGTCCTCGTTGGTTCTGGCTGGGCCTGAGAATGTCACCCACGCCAGATGGAAGGACAGAAGGAAAGCATGCACACTTGATGCAAGTTTTACGTGATGCGGGGGCCCTCAGGACAAAATTACATCCCAAAGAAGTGGTGAAGCCTAATGTTGAACAAAAAGAGGCCATTGTGAAAAAGACACTGAACTACGTGGGAGGTTTCACAAGGTCTGTTTGTACAAAGTTCTCTCAGCTAAGACTCCCCACTGAAGAATGTCTCTTTTCTCCTGGTACAGGCGCCTTTCCCTTTCCCAGGGGAGTCTTTATCTCCTGTCTTCAGGAAAAAAAGGGGGGATGAGGACACCCCTCTTGTGGCTACTGATTTTCAAGTGCTTTTAGCTCAAGATCATCCTATGTGAAAGCAGCACATTTGAGGTGGCTTGTTCTGCCAACCTTGACTCCCAGTGGTTCCACCTTGTGTGATGAAAGCACAATACTGAAGGCAGGAGACCCATACTGGCGTCACTAGTTTTATATGCCATCGTGTGTGGAGTCCTGAGCAGTTGCATCACTCATGTAGGTTCATGTAGCCACCACCACTGTCCCCGTGCAGAATGGCTCTGGGCTCACCGAGCCCCGCACCTTCTGCCTCCCCCATCCCCGGTGTCTCAGCCCCGCAAGAGCTATTCTCTTTTCCATGTCAGTAATTTTGTTGTTTCAGGAATGCTGTATAGATGGCGCCACTCAGTACCTAACCGTCTGAGACAGGCTGTTTTTCACTCAGCACAACTTCCTTGAGCTCTGTCCAGGTGTCGTGAGCCTCAGTACTTTATTCCTTTCTCTTGCTGAGTGGTGTTCCACAGGCCACACGGTGTTGAACCATGTGTTTGTTGAAGGACATCTGGGTCACTTCCAGTTTTGTGCTTTTACAAATAAATCTGCTATAAAAATTTGCATGTACAGGTTTTTGCATTAACACGAGTCTCTAGGAAAATGGCCAGGAGACTAGTTGAGGGGCTGTATGGTAATTGCATGTCTAATTTTTAAGAAACCCCCAAGCCATTTTTTGGAGTTTCTGTACCATTAGTGTTCCCATGGCAAGGTGTGAGTGATCCATCCTCTGATCATCTTTGCTAACATTTGGTGTCAGAACTATTTTTTTTTTTTTTAAATTTTAGCTATTCTGATAGGTATGTAGTGATGTCTTGTGGTTTTAATTTGCATTTCCCTACTGGCTGATTATGGCAAACATCAGGCTATTTCTTTTTAACGTTACCAAATAATTGATCTTGTTTATAAGTTGAGATAACCTCAGTTACCCTCTTCCCATCTCTCCCCCAAACATTTTTCTTCCTTGTAAGATCCTCTGGCTGTGGAATCAGGAAAGCAGAACATTCCTGAGCAACTCCTCAGGGGTGTAGAATTAAGTCCCCTCTGAGCCAGGCTTTCAGGTGAGCCCAGCATGGGCTGAGCCTCCAGCAAGCACAGGGAGCTGAGATTGGACGTGGAGCAAATCCAAGTGCATAAGTGACAGCTGCAGTGCATCGTCACTCTCTGCGACATCTCGGGAGCTGCAACGTCTCTCTCTCTCTCTGACATCTCTGCGTCTCTCCCTCTTGCACTCTCTGCCCCTGTCCCTGTCTCACCCTTGCTTCTTATTCTTGGTAAATGGCAAACATTTACAACCCAACTAAGCCACCACCAGGATAAACTCCATGTTTGCTCTTTGGACGGTATTCAATAGATTACAGTGAGCCACAAATGTCACCGGATTGGGAACTATAAGTGCCCTGCCTGGAAGTCTTTAAGCAAAGACCCGCAGCTCACGTGGTGGAGAGGGAAGCCCCAAGCCTAAGCTGCTCTTACTGTGGGCCGAGGCGGCTTTCGCGCAGATGTCTCTGCACTCACCTTGCAGGAGACACTGTGCTGGTGACAGGACAGGACTTCTCTGCTTGTCCCAAACATCTCTTCAATGAGTCTGTGTCCTGCCTTCTCTGAAAGTCTGTTAGTTCAGGCCTGTTATGTACAAAATCCTGCCAAAGGTTGAAGTAACCACCATGCTCATCTTTAGGGACCCAAGCCTGGACCATTAAATTCACTTCATTTGTGATTTCGGTGACCTGAACTACCAACGGAGCCCTTTGATGTAAAATGTGAGGACGAGAATCAATCGTACCTACCAACTCCCTTAAAGTATATCATAAAAGTGTAATGCGGCTGCTCTAAACAGAGGGTGACACTGGTGTCTTCCCACACAAGTAGCTCAGCATTGCCGTCCTCCAAGACCTTAACCCGGACATGGAAACGGGCAACTTGGTTTTCGTCTATCATTTTCCGTGGAAGAGCTCCCGTGCTCCATTTGGCATAGGAAACGTTTTTCACGCTCTTGAGAAAAGAGGCGAGATTTACTCCAAGCCAGGATTCCTTGACCATCACCAGGTGACACCTTTATGGGCTCCTGCACCTGCACACAGATCTTCTTGGAAGGCCCTTGGAATGTATCCAGCTGGTGAACACCGTCATTTTAGCAGATCAACAACTCAGGCTAAGTATCGCTTTACCATTGTAATCTGGTTAAGCATTTTTGGTTGTCATTAACTTTCGGAGACTATTTTTCTCTTGCTAAAAGGCCCTTCTTGTGATCTTACACATCTCCATGTTGTCTAGTTTGTAAACAAATATAGAACAAGAGCTGATTGGAAAAGGCCAGACAAATCACAACTAATGAAATGGTGGCAAGAAAACAAACACGGGGGCCAGCCTGGTGGCGCACTGCTACAGTGCGCCGCTTGGCTTGGGAGCGAGACGGCGCTCCCGACCGAGGGTTCAGATCCCACATACAGACCGGTTCCTGCTCACTGGCTGAGCGAGGTGCAGGCACAACACCGAGGGTTGCGATCCCGTTGCCGTCCCGGTCTGGTACGGGCGCGACACTGAGGGTTGCGATCCGTTGCCGGACACGAAAAAAGACAAAAAAAAAAAAACCACAAGAAAACAAACACGACCTCGTTTGCTTCCCTTCTCTTCGTGCTCCGTGCACCCGGCATCCACGTGTCCCAAGTACGTCCAGAAGCTCCTTCTCAACTTGCACCGTCTGTCCACACCTGTGTCCAGGACGTGAGGGGCTGGGGAAGAAACGTCCTCTGGGGCTTGTGCTCAGGGCAGGAACCTAGAATGCGTTGGCAGAGACCCCAGAAATCAGCTTCCCAAATTCAATTTATATTTTCTCTTAATTATTAAATAACTTCACTTTCCACCGAAACAGGATTTGAAGAGGGGTTTTATTGTTGTTGTTAATGATCTTAATACTTTGTTCAGCTTGGGCAAGCAGGGCCTGGTTCCCACTGTCCTGTACTGGGCGAGCAAGGTTCTCTCTACCACAGAAGGTGGGATTTTTGTGTACCTGTCTGGCAGAAGGTCGGCTGCCAGGCCACCCCTGCTCCAGGGGCAAGGATTTGATGAGCTTCTAACTGCAAAAGCAGAAACTTTGGGGGATAACTCAGACATTGCTTCAACATCGATGTTAACATATGCAAACAGAAATGGAGAAAGAAAATCTTCCTGAATAAACATACACACCTGGCAGAGAAAAGAAGCAGGACAGGGAGCATGACTTATTATTCTCGGGGTGGCCCAGGGATGGAGGACAATGGATCCTGGCAAGGGAGGGAGGTGGCTGTTGAATCTTATTCCAGAAGGGAGAGCAGGAGCATTGCTGCCCTTCAGACGCCAGGGGTTTAGGGACTCTTCACCAAAGCGATGCTGCCCAGAGACGTGTTTCAGGTTGGTGCCCAGAAAGCAGACTTGCAGACGGAGTACAGCATGCAGGATGGTTGTGAGGGGCGCTGTTGGGATCTGTATCTGTGAAAGGCAGGGTGGGAGAAGGCAGGATTGGACTAGCCTCAGCAGATGCCCTGGAGAGCTCCAGAGCTGGGGCTGTTCTTGAGATGTGTCCTGAGTGAGGCCGACACAGCAGGCCTTTGTGCCCTCTTGGGTTGGCCCAAGATGTGACTTGTGTGGGAAGGTGGTCTTGGGTGAGGCTGCCTTCTGCAGCTGTGACCATCCCTGACGGGGACTCACCCAACAGAGGGGAGTAATTTACCCTGGCTCTCCACCCCTTTGTGAGTCTTGTTGGAATGTTTCTATTCTGTGCAGGTTTTGGTTCTGAGATGGGGACCCAAATGTCTCAGAGGGGTCTTTTTGGACCCTGGTGAGGCCCTGTCAGTGAGACAGCCCCTGTCCCTGGGGAGGGTTTCCAGCAGAAGGACAGGGCATTCCTGAGGAGCAAGCTTGGTCAAGGTCGAATATGCTTTTCCTGGGGCACCCTTTGGTTTCTTAGGCAAATACGCAATTTGTCACTGAAGGGAGGTACCATTTTAAAACAAAGAGAGAGAAATTGTTTCCTTAAACTCTCTCTGCCTTTGGCAACAGAATCCTAGCCTACAAGAACGGGCTCACCTTCCACTCTAGCTGTTTCACCTTGAACAAGCCACTCAACTTCTTTGCATCTCAGCCGTCTCAGCCATAAAAAAACATGGATGCGTGGTTTCCTCCTCGGTAGATTGTTTGAGGCTTAAATGCATGAGTAATAAATGTGGAGGTGGTTTGCAAATTAAAAGCCCATACGTGAGATGGTATTGTCGTTACTGTACGCTTCCGGAACTGGAGACCCAGTTTCCGCTGAGAAAAATATCTCGTGGAAATATGATTCTCCTTTCATCTTGGTCCCTGAAGCTTGCCAGTGGACTTCCAAGGGAAGGGAGAAAGTCAGGGTTTTTCTGCTGATGACAAGTGGTATAAAAATGATTTGTCACCGAATAGCAAGTGTAAATGCAGACGCAGGACTCACCTGCTCTCACCCCAAAGTGGTAGCAGAGGGATGGCCGCCTAAAAAGTCGGAGATGCTGAGTGTGGTTTACATCAGTGGCAGCCCCACAACGCCACTCAGAGAGGGCTAGTCCTATATTCGCAAAACAGACTGGGAATCTCGTTGACTTTAATTTATTGCTGGTGGCAGGCTGCTGGCTATGTTTTACAGTGGATAGCTTTCAAATTGGTGGGAGAAGAAATCATTCTCAGCCAGCAGAAGTCCCAGTGAAAATGTTCCGCCCCTGGGTGGAGTAGGAGGCATGCATAGCATGGGTTTACTGGCAAGATCCGTCACTCGATGTTTCCTGGTCTCCAGCTGCACGCAGGCACGCAAGAGAGGGCTAGGGACGTCTGAAAGAGTCCTCCCGGCATGATCAAGGAACCTTCAGTAGTGCACTGTGGGTGGGAACATGTAATGTACATTTATTCACTCAACAAACATCTGTTGTCTGCTACGTGCCATAGTAAGTACTGGGATTATGGTAGTAAACAAGATCTGAAAGTTCTCTGCACCATAAGAGCATATACGCTACCGTGTATTGAAATATTAATCATATAATGTCATGAGTCATTACCTATAAATGTGGTAAGTTATGCTACAAACGCGGGTGTCAGTTCACCAGGGCCCTTTGCTGTGCCCTGACCTACAGCTCTAGAGGCAGTTTCCCCACTGGTGGGCCCATCTCCTCCATGGCCAAGCAGCCAAACCTTGCTGTAGTGAGGGTAGGAAAATTGCTGTAACTGGCAACCCCAAATTTCAGCAGCTTCAAACAATCAAAGTGTGTTTTCCACTTTTTTTCCCAGTTGAGTAGAGACTGGTAGAGGGAAGGCTGCTCAGCGTGGGCTTCAGGATCCAGAGCCTTCTGTCCTGTGACCCTGTTCCCTGGACTGGTGGACAGGGAGGGCAGAGAAGGAGAAGCTGCACAGAGGTGGATGCCACCTGCCACCACCACACCCGTTCCGTGGCCCAGCTGGTCCCACGCCCCACCCAGAAGCAATTGGGGTTGCAAAATGGGGTCTCCTGGTATGCCCAAGAGGACAAGGGAACAGGGGCAGTGCAGAGCTTCCTGACACCCTCCACCCTTGGGACCTCTCTCTTCACTTGTGTGGTTGCCAGGACGACATGACTGACAACTGCTGTAGTGGATTGAATTGTGTCCCTTCAAAACTCACAGAAGCTTGAATCGTGTCCCCCCGTTTTTATGTATTAGAAACTTAGTCCCCACTGTGACTGTTAAGAGGGTGGGAAATCCTATCATGGTAATTGAAAGGTGAGGCCTTGAAGAGGTGATTGGATTGTAGGACTGTGCAGTAGTGAATGGATTAAAAATGGTGGTCAGGGGTGTGGTTCTGAGGGCTTTAAAGGAAGAGAGAGGAAAGTCTCTCTTGTTTACTCTGCCTCCACCATCTTGCAGTGTGAGACCCCTGGGTCACTGTTGCCACCACCAGCTGGACTTTGGACTTCCCAGACTCAGAAACTGTAAGCGATACATTTCTTTTTCCTTATAAATCACCCAGTTTCAGGTGTTTTGTTATAAGCAACAGAAATGGACTAACACCACTGCCATGTCTCTTGTTGCTGTTGTGTCCCAAGAAATGCTCACACCTGGGGCTAAATATCAACTTCACTCTGCCTTGTCTCCTTCTTCTAATTATCTACTAATTATTTTCTATGGAGTGGCCTTGCCTTACACTTTTCTGGAGTTATAGGTTAGATTACATCACTTCTTATCCTTATTTAAAAAAATTTTGGAGAGCCAAAGGCTAACGTATATTTAGCAGAAAAATGTAGGTACTTACAACTAAGAAAAAAATACAGGCCATGGGCTCATGGGGCTGTTTTGAGATGCAAATAAGGTAACAGGTGAAATAAGATAAGATTATTGTAGGTGCTCAACAAACACTACTTACATTTATTGTAATTTCATAGGAACTTCCACAGAAGGTGCTTAAGGAAAATGTATCATCATGCCAATCTAAGTCTAATCTAAAATAATCTCTATTCTTATATTTTTTGCACAGCCAGGACTAATAGAGATGTTCTGAGTTACAGGATGAAAANGACTGACAACTGCTGTAGTGGATTGAATTGTGTCCCTTCAAAACTCACAGAAGCTTGAATCGTGTCCCCCCGTTTTTATGTATTAGAAACTTAGTCCACCCTGTGACTGCTAAGAGGGTGGGAAATCCTATCATGGAAATTGAAAGGTGAGGCCTTGAAGAGGTGATTGGATGTAGGACTGTGCAGTAGTGAATGGATTAAAAATGGTGGTCAGGGGTGTGGTTCTAAGGGCTTTAAAGGAAGAGAGAGGAAAGTCTCTCTGCTCTCTCTGCCTCCACCATCTTGCAATGTGAGACCCCTGGGTCACTGTTGCCACCACCAGCTGGACTTTGGACTTCCCAGCCTCAGAAACTGTAAGCAATACATTTCTTTTTCCTTATAAATCACCCAGTTTCAGGTGTTTTGTTATAAGCAACAGAAANGCAACTAAGAAAAAAATACAGACCATGGGCTCATGGGGCTGTTTTGAGATGCAAATAAGGTAACAGGTGAAATAAGATAAAATTATTGTAGGTGCTCAACAAACACTACTTACATTTATTGTAATTTCATAGGAACTTCCACAGAAGGTGCTTAAGGAAAATGTATCATCATGCCAATCTAAGTCTAATCTAAAATAATCTCTATTCTTATATTTTTTGCACAGCCAGGACTAATAGAGATGTTCTGAGTTACAGGATGAAAATACAAGTTTGACGACTGGCGATCTTCAGAGTGGGGCAGGGAACTCTCGGGCTCACCTGGCGCTCTGCTCCAGGGCCCAGCGGGGGTGCTGGTGCTGGAAGTGCGAGATGAGAGGGTGGCCTCCCTGCCCTCAGGGGGTCCACGGTTGTGTGGGGAAAAGGCTCCTTCTCTGATGCTGCTAAATGGGCCAGCTACAGGCAGCATGTCCAACCCGGACCCAAGTGTGGGGCAGCCCAGCTGTCTCTGCTTTATGCTAATTTTTTCATTCACTCAATAAATATTGGTGAGAAACATTGTTCTAGGCACAGGGGTGCCTACTGGAATTTTCCACTTTGTTTCTGAATCTAAGTCTCAGTTTGTCCATCAATGAAAAAGGGAGACTTCACCTGACTGGTGGGAGCTGGAGCATGACACTGTGCTGGAAGTCTTCCCACAAGCAGCAGAGCAGCCCACACAACGAGCAGTGTCAGCAGTAAGGAATATGTCATTTGGAGACATACTTTTCATTAACATCATCTTCAGCCAAAAACCAAAAAATAAAAACAAAAAACAAAAATAAACATCTTCCTATAGTCAAATGGCACGTGCTGCTGCTGGCTACGATTTCCAGCATTTGAGACCTCTGCCAAACAGTCCTGCCTCCTGTCCTTTTCCAGTCATTTCTAGACATTTCTGATTTCTAGATTTCTCTTTTCTACTTTGGGGCTTAAAAAACTTATGTCCCTGTTGATCCTGACCACACATACTACCCACTGATTATACCCCCAATTTTTTTTTGAACTTTGCAATTGTTTTAGTTAAAAAAATAGGAAAAGTAAATATTTGAAAATCAAACACAGAGATGTAACTGTATTATAAGGCTATATCTCAGAAAGACATGAAAGAAAGAAGAGAAAGAAGTATAAAAAGTTAAGAACTAAACATACCGAATTCCAAACACCTAAGGCAAGGCTGTCTCTTATTTTTGAAGCATCCAATTAATGTTTTTCTATTATCCACAAACTATGGACTATGTATCAGCAAAGGTAGATTCCAACATCTTTGCAAGTGGCAATTCAGTGCATATTTTGCATAATTTCTAATTTAGTGAAATGAATTCTTTAAACAGACTGGTCACTTATAAACCAGAATACCAACTCCATTCTCCGTTTGAGAGTAAAGGAAAATTTCGGCTTCATCATTTGCCCTCCAAATT
>NW_007732835.1:19880-30550 GCF_000696425.1 Galeopterus variegatus
TTTTTTTTTGAACTTTGCAATTGTTTTAGTTAAAAAAATAGGAAAAGTAAATATTTGAAAATCAAACACAGAGATGTAACTGTATTATAAGGCTATATCTCAGAAAGACATGAAAGAAAGAAGAGAAAGAAGTATAAAAAGTTAAGAACTAAACATACCGAATTCCAAACACCTAAGGCAAGGCTGTCTCTTATTTTTGAAGCATCCAATTAATGTTTTTCTATTATCCACAAACTATGGACTATGTATCAGCAAAGGTAGATTCCAACATCTTTGCAAGTGGCAATTCAGTGCATATTTTGCATAATTTCTAATTTAGTGAAATGAATTCTTTAAGAATAAACAGACTGGTCACTTATAAACCAGAATAGTGCAAGTGGCAATTCAGTGCATATTTTGCATAATTTCTAATTTAGTGAAATGAATTCTTTAAACAGACTGGTCACTTATAAACCAGAATACCAACTCCATTCTCCGTTTGAGAGTAAAGGAAAATTTCGGCTTCATCATTTGCCCTCCAAATTTTGATGATATTTCCTTCCAGTCAGGATGCCTTGTTGACAACAAAGCCAGAGGCTGACTATTCCACAGGCTTCTTAGAACCAATATTTTCTGCAAATACCACAGTGCTTAGCTGACAAATGTGGCTGCCTGTCTCCTAGGCACTGCCCATCGTCCAGATGGTCATCTTCCAGGGCAGGACATGCTTACCTGTGTCTGGAGACCCTGGCCTTGCCCTTGTGGAGCAGTTGCTGCTGGATGTGGGGTGTGTAGGGGGCTGGATGCTCAAAGCCACACATGGCTCATGGGTGAGTCCTTAGCACTTATTGTCTGTGTCATATCTGTGTTTTCCTGGCCCTCATTAGCAGCAGTGCCACTGAGCTCAGAAAGAGAGAAAAGCTTGTCTGGTTCTCAGAGGTCAGCCTTCACCAGAGCATCCTCCCCTCAGCTTTAAAATTAGAAAAAAGAGAAGTATCCTGCATCAGTCCCTAACCTGTCCCCCCTGCTCCCACACTCTGAGGGGAAGACTTGGGGCCCTTGATTCTGAGAATGGCAGCCCCCAGAAGCCCATGCCAAGCCCACTTGGAATCAGCCTGCACGGCAGTGACCACCCAGGGGCAGGCTGGCAGGTCTGGGCAGGGCATGATTAGAGGGAGCTGCCAGCCTTCTTTGCAATTCAGATGGTAATGCTCTCCTGGGCTTGTTTACCATCTGCTGGGCACACAGACATTCCTCGATTTGGTCATTAATTAATGTCCTCACTAGAAAGCCATACCAAACATGCAAAACTGGTGTTTCTGAGGCACTTGTTTACGAAGTCGACAGAACTGCATTTCTCTCAAAGTACGAGACTTTTCACTGTTCGAGAATGGCCTATCCTGCAGTTGGTTTGCATTTGTTAAAACAAATTTTTATGCCGTAAACTCATTTCATTTAATGTCTCAGGGTTAGTTAAATGCATAACATCTGAATGTTTACTTTCTTTTCAATATTTTCCCTAAAAAGGGACATTAAATCCAAGCAGCACAAAGATATCTTTATTCCTTCAGCAAACTGGTGATTACATTTGTGGTTTAGGTCAAGAAGGGAAATGCCCTTAGATTTCTTTTCGTTCACCCTCCATTCTTGACAGTAACACCTGCTTTTCCAAGTCAAAGACTGAGTCTCAATCTTGGTCCCATCCCCTGAAAACTAGGTTGATCAAGGTCTTGAGTTTGGCCTGTGGGGCTTGTCTAAATTCTCCATGTGACCTTAGACGCATCTCAAAACGTCTTTGTATCTCCATCTCCTTAAACCTTGAAATGGGCTTTGGGATAAGTGGCTGCTACAGCCCTTTTCCAGATGAGGATCATCAAGATTGCAACCACAGTTCAGAAGGTGGGTGGTGGAGCTTGTGTTACCAGCATAATCCACAGGACAAAGCCAGCCATCTCTGAGGTATTGGACCTGCTCTGGCTGGAGAAGGAAGGAAAGGCCATGAGAGGGGTGTTGGGTACTTGTGGTATTCTGGTCCTGCAGGAGCAGTCACCTGCAGGTGAGTTGCCATGGCGGTAGGATCAACTGGCCAACCAATGAGCAGAAGCAACCAGTCGGACCGGATGTGGCAGCAGCAGGAGTCAGGACTTTCCAGTCCAGGGGATGATTTCCGAGGAACCCGTCCAGAGAACCCTCTTGGATAATTGCAGTATGAGTGCCTGGGCATTCTTGCTTCATTGAACCTGACTAAAACACCTGGGCCCCAATGAGGTGATCCCCTCCAAGAGTGTTGGGTATAATTTAGGAGGTCATCCCTTCCCACCTCCATTTCTTTGATTGGAAGAAGTTGGACAGTTGGGCTGAGTCTTGGGAATGTGGATTCCCTGACACTTCCCTTTCCATGGAAGAACGGGCTTTCCTATGCTAGCAGACAGCTCCCGAATCACAAAAGGCAGCCCAGCCAGGATTTTGAGTGAGGAAAGAGGAGGAAGGGTGTAAAGGGACTTTGAAGATCCCTGCAGCTCCAGGACTCCATGACCCGAGTTCTACTGCCTTGGGAGTGTTGATGGGTCTTCTTGGGCCTTATTGCTCTGTGCTTCCAGAAGTGCCTCCAGCAAGGGTCTCTACCACCACAGTCTTTGTGGCCACAGTGGGCATTGGCAGGGATGCCTGTGCCCCCACAGGTGTGTGTCCATGGCCAAGAAGGGGTGCAGCCCAGCAAAGGTCTAAAGCAGGGCCCACTGAGACTGGGACCAGTGGGAACCTGGCTGTGAAAGGAGCATCCTCATGTGGTGGCAGGTGGAGAGGGTTTAGGCCTACTCAGCTTCTCCAAGGCCCACCCTGGAGTGGCAGTGGGTCCTGAGGCCTGGCGAGTTCCAACCTGGGTGGTGATGGGGGCGTTAGCTACGAACTGGGGGCTGGGGCCAGGCCAAGGGCGATGGGACCTGATGCTAGGTAGGGCACCCAATGGATGAAAAAGCCAACTTTCTTTTACCATGCTTTCTCTCCTGGCTTTTCATCACAGCCTTAACCACCTTCATGTCAATCTATCATCTTAAAATAGTGGCCACATATTGGCCTCAGGAGGACACCCCAGGGAGGCCAGTCACTTCCTCTGTCGTCACCACCCCCAGCTGCAGCTATTGTTGGGGCTCACCCCGCCACAACATTCATGGAGGCTCAAGGAGGGAGGGACGAGCCCAGGCCCCTATGCATGGCGTTCCTGCACACGGCTGGGGAGTTCTTTAGGTCTCTTACTACCTGTTTAGACCACAGAGTGGGGTGACGTCACTGAGCTGCAGAACAGCAGCCCTGCTCCACTGTTCTGAGCATTCTGAGCAAGCACACCTGTATGCACCCTTTTGGGAAATTCAGTGCTCTAGGCAGCACTTTCTGTGGATGTCACCCTCAATGTGTATGCACCCAACCCCCCAACTGCCTCCAAGCTGGCAGTCAGGTGGCAACAGGGAATGTTCTATTGCCACTGAGGCAGTTAATTAAAACCCACACACGTGTGAACAGCCATCACCACCTCACCCCCAAGCAAATTCTAAAACCAAAACAAAACACTTCAAAATATTTTCTTCTGGACAGCGTTTGACCTCCTTGTAGGGAAACCTTGGGGAGAAATACCTATCATTAATGGCTTAAATCTATCAGAACCCTTTCTTGATTGATAAACATGCCGGGTTTACATTATGATTACTGCATACAATTTTCTGTCACTGTTAATTTATTTGAAAGTCTTAACCTGGCAGGGTATGACACCAGCAGTATTTTATAATGAGAACTGTGGAAATAAATCATCTCCTCCAAATAGTACAAAGAAAGCCCTACACAATCCTTCAATACGCCAGTGCCAGAATCTGTACAGGCTCGACATGCAGACAGACCGGCACATCAGCAGGGTGAAGTCTCCAGGATCTGTGCTCTTTAAATGCTGGAAGAATAATTTGAACTTGTGTAGGTCTTTCATCTAGTGATGTCCAAGTGCTTTGAATGGTGGAGTGCTAACCTCTCTCTTCATTTGGGGGAAAAAAATATCAAGGTGCACAAACATGCCATCTCTGGTCTGCAATCGGACTTCAAGGCCAGCACAGATTTGGTATCACCAGCACCTGAACTTGGAGCTTCAACAGCAGAGGAAACGCTCTGAGTTCATCCTCCTTTGCACGGACAGGCCGATCCGGGCTAGCGGTCTTGAGGAAGATGCGCTGAAAAGAGACTTGGAGAGAAACATCAGGAGGTCAAGAGGCGCAGGCTCCCTTGCTGCCTGCCGCGTCCTTCCTGTCACACCTAGGAGGGTGTCTGGGCCGGGGGGCACACCTGGTCTGCACGGAACGCCCGGCTCTATTAGGCCCCTCGTCAATAGTTGGGGGATATCCAGACAATATTAAAACATTCCCAAATGAACTTTGCATAGAGACATTTTCATTCGCTGCCTGCCTCCTCATGCATATTAACAAATGGTATGCGCGGCCTCATTTAATTCACTGATTTTACATTCGGATCACTTTCTCTTTTACAGCTATTTTTACCGGGCTTCATTAATCTTTGTTGAATACAATGGCATACATCTTTAATGCGGCCGCTGTCAAGTCATATTTCAGCAAGAGCTGCAAACTGAATGACAGCAAGCAATATTAATAAATTTAACATAGACTATATCAATTTTTAACAGAATGAATGTGGAAAACTAAATGTATTATTTTTCGTTTAAATCATAGGGTTTATCACTGGTTAAGTAGGAGCGATTTCGGAGAAACTTGTGACGTGCCATACAAATAGATTTACATCTCATTAATAAGTAAATTAGGCAAATGCCTTTCAAGTTCAGACAAGTACATAAGTGTAATCTCCATATTAAAGGAGTAGTCTTTGATAAACCACGGAGGAATTGTGACAGCCAAGGATGTGACATGTCACTGGAGCTGGCGCCTGGTCTACAGACCCACCTTTAATTACACCCCTTCATTACTAAAGAGATAAGTGTCTCTCCGGTTAAGATTCTATAAATGAACAGCATGCTGGCACCTCCCAAATCATTTTTGCAGGAACCATGAAAAGGTGGTAACAGTTATGAACGAAAACGAATTATCACCTGCTCTTTCTCTCTTCCTATCCTGTGATAACATGAAAATATTAAGACAAATTCCCTTTAAATCTCTAAGAGAAATTATCCTTTCAGGATGCTATTTTGTTTAAGAAAGAAGCAGGCAAGGAGAACGGGGTGGAAGAAACTCTGATATATATTTTTTTTAAATTTCTCTTCATAAATCCCAACAGAGATAATTTGCTGTAAAATGTAAACCCAGTGAGAACTTGTCTGTCTGTGTTAAATAAAAAAGTTACGGTTGGAGGGAGGCATGTTTTTGCAGTAGCTTTAGCGATTATAGGAAATTACATGCAAAGCCAGAGTTCTGATCCTAAGTTAATTTATAATTGGAAAAAACTTATTAATTAGCTATGTCGCTCTAATTAAGAATTAGAAGAGTGTGCATTAGGAAGTCAGTAGCCAACTGACAGGAGTTTTTGAAAGCCCAGAAGAGACAGCTGCTCAGCCCTGCGTGGCTGTGCTGGCCACCTCCCGGCCTCAGCCTGATGCTCCGGCCAAAGGCCATAGCCTGCCTGACCACCTGCAGAAGCAGAATCTACAGTGACCTTTTGGTGGCCACCGTGCAGTGAAGGGTTAAGCTCAGGCCTGGCTCAGCCACAGGCACTATGGGTGCCCCTTCCCCACGGGACCAGAAGGTTCTGGAACCGCCCCGCAGACCTCCAAGCTGTCAGCCTGTCCCACTGTCTTTTTTTTTACCTGGTTCTATTTTTGTTTTCAAACTGGCTTGCTCTTCTGTGTTTCCGTTAAAATACCCTTCTTGTTTTCTCTCTACCCACCGACACATTTGCCAAAAGGATGGAAGCATTTATAAGGGCCAGGAGTTTTCTAAAAACAGGTGTTTAATGAAAAACAAAATTCCAAAAATCTTTTATTCCAGCACCTCCTCACATCACCTGCCATTTTTTTCCCTTGGCTTTTGTGTCATCAATGGCAAAACCCGAGATGATGAAATGACTCTTCTGTTCTAAATTGTAATTAAGACAGAAAATGAAATAAGAGGACAGACAATAAGATAAAAGGTACTGTCTAAGATAATTGTGCTCTGCAAAAAAAGGAAAAAGAAAAAGAAGAAAAACATGATCTTTTTTTCAACCCAACCTAAACCTTTTGCATCCGTAAGAATCATTTTCCATGTACAGGTTGGCTTTCAATTAGGGCAGAACAAAAGCTCAAGTGGGCATTGGAGAGAATTCAGTTTTCTTATTTGAATACCAAAAAAGATGTCCCCCAGATAATGATGCTTAAAAAAACCCCACATTAGCAAATTTCTACTATTCTATTCCATTTGCTGGCAAAACACAAAATTCCTGATACACTTATTTTATGAGGTTAATGATCTTTTGTTGTCTGCTCTAAGCCTGTTATTCATTTTAAATTAGAAGCAAAGTGGTGTGTTTAAAAGTAATTCAAATGGGAAGTAGTCTTTCTTTAAAATAAGGGGCTTTAATCCCTGTTCACAATCATTAGCCTGTACTTAGTTAAAAGAACAAGGTTGTGCAGGATAAAGAGCAACTCGCTAGATAATTTGGGTGTTGCCTTTAATGAGACCCCAGTGGCAAAGACAAAGGAGCCCCTCCGCTTCCTAAATCCCTTATAGCACCCTGTTAACTATGGGTTTTCAAGAGAATTTGGAAAGTTACCAGTGAAGCCTGTGTTCAGAGTGTAGTCTGGGGCTTGTCTTGTAAGGTAGCTGGAAATGCCAGTGAAAATCCCTGAATTTTATAGGGACCTGAAATTCCAAAAAGTAGTCCTCTTTCAAAGTTAAGTCTGAAGGATTGCTGAGGTTACGCTGAAAAGATAAAAGTCACCAGAAACTATGACCTTTCTAGTTTGTACCCACATGTTGGGGATCCAAGAAAAAGCCATTTCATCAGGGGATCCAATGCACAAAGGTCCAGGGTGGGAAAATATGTGCTCTCCAGGAATGGTGACATCGTCTGAGGTCAGCAGTCAAGTCCTCCACGCTGGTCCCTTCCCAGTCATCCCCCAGCCCCCACCCCTACCTCATCAACCCTTCCCGAGCCCCCTCCTCCCATCTGCTTGGTGAGTTTGTAATCTCACTGTCGAGTCCTCAGCCAAGCTTGCCTCCAACCTGTATGCATCGGACTCCCTTCTCAGCACCAAGGTGGCCTTCAAAAGCGGCGCTGCTTCTGTACCAGAACCTGTCTTTGTTTCCACATCCCCGAGGTCAGGCACAAGGCGTGGCTCGCAGTAGGTGTTATGTGTAGCAGTTAGTGAACAGAACAGATGCAGTGGGACATACAGTGCTGACTGAGCAGCTGCCACAGAATTGAACCAGGCCTGACACCCACCCAGAGCCTCAGAACCTCCTGTGTCCTCTCTCTGCCCACCATCACCCCCCTGACCTACAGACAGTTTGGGGGGGAATCTCCAGCATACTCCCCTACTCGAAGCCACCTACCTGCCCCTTCTGCGCCAGGAGATGGCTCTGAGGAACGAGTTGTCTTCTTGGTTCCTCCGTGACCTCAGCGCTAAGCACCTGGGAGCCCATTAGCCACACCGTGAGCCTGCCAAGGCTCCCCACCCTGTGAGTGCACAGCCAGGGAATGCTGGGCCTGCGGAGGTCTCCAGAAGAAAGAAAATCACCAGTGCATGGAAGGCAGACCCATGCATTGAATGTATATGTTCTGGCAAAATACTCCACTCACAAAAGCCGAGGTTCACTTACTATCACCGCCATGGTTTTACATTGTTTAGGATGTGCTAACCGAATGCAATAAGATCAGAAAAGAAAAAAAGGTATAAATATTAGCATAGGGAAAGCATGTATTTTATTATTTGCAAAACAGTAATGACCTTTTATTTGGAAAATCTAAGAACTAAAAAGAATCACTGTAAATATTAGCAGTAATAAGATTTCAGAGGCAGCATAGTTTCTAATAAATAAACAAAAATCAATTGACTTCTTATATGCCAATGAAAATAATCATTTTTCCAATAAAATGTGTATAAGATCTCATTGACAATAGCAAAACCACCCTATAAAGTACCTGGGAATAGTTACCAAGAGATGCATGGGAAAAGAATATGAGGAAAACTATAAAAATCTAATAAGGGACATAAAAGAAGATTTGAATAAATGGAGAGGCCTACCGTGTTTCCAGGAAAACTCAATATTGTAAAAATGACAATACTCCCCAAATTATTTTTTATGCTAAATGTTATACCTAATAAAATTCCAGGAGGATTTTTTTGTGTGAGATAGGTTATAGAAATGGATAAATGTTTCTAAGTTTAATGTAAAAGATAAAATGGAAAATGTCTGAAAAAACAATATTAATAATGAGGAGGAGCTCATTGTACCATATATTAGGCAAACTATAGAATTAACACAGTGCAGTAATTGTGCAGATACGAAGAGATCAAAAAAGCAGAACAAGGAATCTAAAAAAAGTACAAAATATGCATGGCAATTCAGTGTGTGCTTTAAGGTGAATGTGAAAAATAAATTGTTTAACAAACGGTGATGGGACGCCTTTGTAGGCTTTCATGGAAGAGGGGGGCGGAATCCTGGACACAAACGTCCAGGGGAGGACTTCACAAGGGCAAGTGCCACTATGAAGAGGCTGCCTTTCACATAACAGTCATGTCAATCTTTGGAGAGTTTTTCACCTTTGTATTATGGGTTTGTTGACTCCAAAGATGGGTGATTTGTATGTATGTATTTGAGAATTTTCAAACAGATGGCAGTAAAGCAGCTTGTTTGAACATAAGTATATTATGACAATTTTCCAGTCTATGAAAGTCAAGTGCTTACCCAGACTTGGCTGATCTGCATCGTTCTGCTTAAGACTTTGGGAGGAAGAAGAAACCCCGTTGTTGAAAGGTCTTGTGAATGTGGCAACATCAAATGTGCTCGGAGCTCCACACAAGGAGAACCTTGTCTACTGATGTATTTGTCATGAGGCATTTTTTTAAAAATAAAAATAAGTAAAACTTAAACAAACCTATTGGCATTAGTGTCCTGGTTAAGAATTCGAACATCCCATGTTATGGTTTATATCCTTCACTGTTTGTTTAGTTTGTAAGGATGACATTGCTGAGTTCCCAGTTCAGACTACAAGTACCTTCAGTTGCCATAAATCACTACATAATTACTAATATTTATTTTACATTAATAATTGATTTTATTAAAACAGTAATTGGTGCTGGGTATTATCACTGAGGAAGTGTATTAACTTTTTTCCTCTCTGCAAAGGGGGCACCTTTTTCTTATTTTTACAAGGGCATCCTATGGTCTAGAAGCATCCCCCTCCTCATAATATACACCAAAATTAAGTCCGGGTGTATACCAGCTCTAACATGAAAAATAAAGCGCCAAATGGAGTAGAAAAATTAATAAATGATCCTGAGATGGGGTAGGACTTGAAAGCTTAAATAAGAATGTGAAATCATAAAGAAAAAAGATTGAAAGATTTAGCTGGGGAGAAGAGAGGGTGGAATCATATAAGCAGCAACAAGCAAAAATAAAGCAAAACAGAAAAATAAGTTAAGCAAAGAAAACGCAAAAATCTATAAGGAAAATGCAAAGGCACATGACAGATTAGGCAGGGTTCATCACCAATATTCCAGAGAAGAAGCTGGTAGCCTTATACGTAAAAGCTTCCTTTAAATCAACTGGAAAAGGTTAACACTTCAGTATGGATATAGTCAGACAAACAGAAAAAGAAATAATCAGATGGAAAGATGCTAAGAATAAGTCATAATCAGAAAATAAAAATTAAACTGAGATTTCATTTGTGCATATAAGATTGAAAAAAATAAATAGATGCAAAAATAAAACGATATGTAAAAATGAAATTATGCAAAATGAAACAATGTGGAAAAACAAAATATTTAAAAGTAAAACGTGAAAATAATATCTAATGTTGAATATGATATGAGGTAATGAACATTCTCAAACTGTCAGGGTGAGAGAAATTTGTGCAAATTTTGTGAAGAAAATCATTAAAATGTAGTACAAACTTTAATATTGTGCATACTTTAAAATTTTGCTTCCAATTCTTAACATAAGGAAATTAATGGAAGATCATATAAAGACAGTTTTTTTCTAAGTTGTTTATAAAAGGAAAAAACTATTTCAAACAACTGAAACTTCACATCGTAGAGAACTGGTTGGGTAAATTATTAAATTTCCATAAAATAAAATACCATGTAGCCATTAAAATAAGGATCTAAGTTATAGTTAATATTCTACAATCCCCTATTGCATTATTACATTTTTGTATACACACACACAAAACCACATAAACACTGGAATTACATTCACCTAAAATTAGCAATGGGTGTCTGCATAACTCTGAATGGTTCAATAAAAAGCATGAAGAAGAGGACTTCAAAAAAGTTCATAGAAAGATTTGTATTATCCTTCAATTCTATTTTTCCACAAACTTTTTGAAGAGCCCTCGTATTTCTTTTATAATCGAAAAAATCGCAAAGCTGTCTTTGAAGAGTATATTTTTGTTCAGATTAAAATGACATACCATTCTATTTTTTTTTTTTTTTGTCTTTTTTTTTTCATGACCGGCAACGGATCGCAACCCTCAGTGTCGCGCCC
>NW_007732835.1:31432-34269 GCF_000696425.1 Galeopterus variegatus
AAATGTCCATCCCTGGACCCTGCCTCAGTGCTCTGAAGCAGGCTAGATGGGGCTAAAGCTGACAAATCTTGCATCTCTCCTAAAGTTCTCAGATGGTTCAAGTGCTACGACCCTGGGTCCTGCGTGTCCACGGGAGAGCAAACTCTGCTGCACTGCTGTTTAATGGGTAGTGGAAGGAAGTGGGGTCCTTTCATTTAAGAATTATTCAGAGGAGCCCAATATGCTGGACCCCTCGGGCAGCTCAGCAAAACACAGGTGGAGAATGACCATCCCAGCTGGAGGCAGTGAGCCCAGAGAAAAGAAATGAAGTTCATGGCAGAGAACCATCATGCAAGGCTTTTCCCTTTTCACAAAGACACCAAAGCCCTCACTGTGGACAGGAGAGGCAGAGCAAGCTGCCCCCTGCCTCTTATTTTTGCAGCCCTTCAAAGCTAGGGACACACAGAAGCCAGGCAAGGGCTGGTCAGCATTGGCCACGTGGGGCAGCCAGAGAGACCAAGAACAGGTACTGATTTTGTTTCTTTCTGCATCTTTATAGTATTTTGCTGGTTGTGGTGATTACGTTTTGTTTTTGTTCTTGTTTTTGGTTTTTTGTTTGTTTTAATTTTGGAAGAAAAATAGAGCATATCAAGTGCATACAAGGAAGATTGAGGACTGTGTTATAATATGGAAAATGCTCTTGGTGAAAGGTGTAGTGAAAAAAGCACAATTAAAATGGGTTTATGTAGCCTGAGTGCAACCACCTCAATGAGGCTATGCCTCTTCATGCGTGTGGTGGGTATTCAACAGGCAGAATATAAAATAAATAAAGCATGTTTGTTGAATAAATGGGCGGGAGAGAAAATGACCAAATGGATGTTCACGACAGACTGCAAAGAAATACGGAAAATAATGTTGAGGAGGAAAGAGAACGTGAGCAATTTAAAAATTTGCATTACTTTCTAAATTTTATTTAATAAATCTATATTGATTTAATGTTTACAAACCATTAAGACATAACCCAATTCTAAACCAAACTTGCAACTTACTGGTAACAAAAGGCTGGAGGAAAGAGTTAAACAACAGTCATGAGGGAATAATTAGACAAATTTCTAAAGTAGGATGGTCCACAAGACAACTATTTTGGATTCTTCAAAAAGACATTGTCATAGATGAAAGAGGAGGGGGGTGGGCTTTTCCATGCTAAAAGAGACCAAAGTGACATAATAACAACCAAAAGCAAATGTGGATCTATATTGAATCTTATGAAAATCATTCTTGGGATAATCAGGAAAATGTGACTTTGGTCCAGATATCAGGTAATATTGTGACGTTTTTATAGTTTTTTTTTTCAGTGTGATAATGTATTGTGGCTGTGGAATGAATACATCTCCTTATTCTTAGGAGATTCAAGGTGAAGAATTTATCACTTAAATATCATGAGGCTTCTAACTTTTGAATAGTGCAGAAAAAAGAATGTACACAAAAACATAGACAGGGAGACAACAAGTACGGCCAAATGTGGGCAACGGTTAAATCTGGATAGAAGGTGTGCAGGTGTGTATTGCATTATTTTTTTCAGCTTTTCTGTTTTGGGAAATTTTCATAACAACAAATTGGAGAATATTTTAAAGTAAACATATATACACAGTCATACAATCCATCATGACATTTTGGTCAATGACTGACTGCAAATACCACAGTGGTCCCATCAGATTATAATGGCTATACCATATGGACTAGATGTGTTGCAGGCTGCATCATCTAGGCTTGTGGAAACACACTCTGTGATTCTTGCACAATGACAAAATTGCTTAAAGACACATTTCTACGAGCAAACCTCCATTGTTAAGCAATGTATGACAGTACATATACATGCGAATGTGTATGCACCTATACATGTACATGTATATGTATGTGTGTGTACACACATATGTATTCACTTTCACTCTCCATGTTATATAGTAACAGGGGTGGACCCCTGGAAGCTGTGATTGGAACGTGACTGGGTTTGATGGGTACATTGAGGGTTGGGGTCCCGTGAAGCAGTCCCACTTCCTCTTTGCAGGCTTCTGGGTCTCTTCAGGGGTTTGTGCACCCAGTCTGCCCTCCAAAGGGTGCCTCTCTGTGCAGCCTCTTTGTGCACCCTGGGTCTTACAGCCAGATCCTGAGTTGCTGGGAGGAAGGAGGGATGAGGGGCCAGCACCAACCCACCTATCCTCCCTTCAGGGGCCATCTTCAGAAGCCTGGAAGGAGTCCTCTGTAAGACCTGGGCATCTACAGACAGGCACAATCCGGGAACAGATCCACCGGATCCTCAACCCCTCTCTATCCTGTGGAGGGAACCAGGGGGGTGGTGCTGAAAAACAGGCAGGGTGACTGCTCAAAGGAGCAACCAGGCTGGGAACCCAAGACCCCAAGACCCAAGGGAGCCTTTGGGGTAAGCTGATCCCCATGGGAATGCAGCTGTGCTGGACTCATAAATGGGGCTAGAGATAGGGAGAGGTGCTTCAGCTTGGCTGTGCAAGGTACCAGGCACACACAGCACCCAATACTCAGGGAGTAAACAGTGTAATTTAATTCAATGAGATAATTCCATGCAGTCCTTTAAAATATAATTTGCACATCATAAAATTAACTCTTTTTCAGTATACAGTTCAATGTGTTGTTTTTAGGATACTCACAAACCTTTCAAGCATCCCTCCTATCTAATTTTAGAATATTTTCCTCACCCACAAAAAACTTGACCCATTAGCAGCCACTCCCTTTTCTCCCCTCCACCCAGAAACTACTAATTTGCTATCTCTATGGATTTGCCTATTCTGGACATTTTAAATAAATGGAGTCATACAACACAT
>NW_007732835.1:34354-36827 GCF_000696425.1 Galeopterus variegatus
CTTTCAATCCTTCCACATGTAATGTTTCTTATTTATTTAGATATTCACTATCTGTCAATGAAAAGTTTCTGGTATATAAGCCTTCAATTTCTTTTGTTAAATTTATCCTTAATTATTTTATTTCTTATTGATGTTATCGTAAATAGAACTATCTTAGTTTTGTTTTTAGGTTGTTCATCATTATGTGATATAAAAAAATAACAATATATAGAAATGTAAACATAAAACACAATTGATATAAAAATATTAAATATAATTGATACTTTTTTATCATTCCTGTATCTTGAAATTTGGCTGAATTTGTTTATTAGCTCTAATTTCTGTCCACGGATTCCTTAAGATCTCCTATATACAAGATAATGTCATCTGAAAATAAAAATAGTTTTACCTTTTCCTTTCCAAACTGAGTGCTTCATTTCTTTTCCTTGCCTGATTGCCCAGGCTAGAACCTTCAGCAAATGTTGACTAAAAGCTGGGAGACTGGGCATCCTCATCTTCTTCCTGACCTAGGGGGAATCTTTCAATCTTTCCCATTAATTGTGATGTCAGCTGTGGGTGTTTTGTAGATGCCCTTTATCATGTTGAAGATATTCCCTTCTGTTCCTAGTTTGCTCAGTGTTTTTTGTCATTAAAATGTTATATACAGCCTTCTGAGAAACACATGTTGGTGGAAATGTTTAATGCAGGATAATGTGTCCAACATAATGTTAACTATGTAATTTAGAATTTAAAAATGTTATCCAGTAGATTTCAATTGTGAATGGAGAAAAGCGTGGAAAGAAACAAGAAGGAATTAATATGTCTCTCCAGATAGTAAGATTATAAATGCTGATTATTTTCTTCTTGATAATTTCCTATATTTTCCAATAATTGAATATATTACTTTATTGTCAGGAGAGAGGAAATCACTGAAAATCACAATAAATAGAATTACTTTGTATTTGAGAGAGAGCGCACCAGTGATGATGTGTGAGCTTAGGGCAGTTGAGCTGGGAGCCAGCATGCTGGGGGTGGGCACTGAGGGCAGGGGTCTTGGCCTCCGGGTGAGGAAATGAGAAATCTCTGGAGCAGCTGGAACCCTCGGGATGGCATCCTGGAGGAAGAGGAGGTGCTCCTGGGAGTGAGAATTCCAAGGAGCAGTGAGTCAAGGACCTCAACAACCAGAAGGTTCCTTCAGGGTGAGAGCGGGACCCAGTGTGTAATGTCCCATGGGATCAGCCTGTGGTGGGGCTAATTGGCCATGATGGCTGTGAACAGACCCCACAGACAATGGGTGCCATTCACTTTTACTGTTTGGATGCTGTGGTAAGTTGAGCCTAGAAAACCATGTGTCTCCTGGCTAGAGAGGTCTGGTAGGCATCCAAACCAATCCCTCCCATTCCTGCAGGTAAAATGACAGTCAAAATCAGTGCAGAAAGCGCCACATGCACTCTACTGTGTTGGCAGGAAAAGGTGAGGATGGGAGTTTCTGGAAGATAGGACATCTTCTAAGTGGTGCATTTTCAGATTCCCACTGCCAAGCAAACTACGCTGTCTATGTTGGTCAGCTTTAGGCTGTGATGACCCCAGTCCCCCCAAAACATTTTAACTCATATTAGGAAGAGCTGCCTGGGATTCTTCCTCCACTTGCAAGATGTAAATCTATGTGCCGTGCACTGGAGAACACAATCATCGAGGACAGGGGCCGTGCCTTCCACACCGTTACCCAAAGACCTGTCACCCTGGTTTGTAAAGCAATAAATGAATGAAAGCCCTACCAAAATATGGATTCAAGCATCCACATGCAGCTCAGAGTGTGGATGTAGTAGTTCAGGCTTGCTATAAACACATCTGCCAAGCTCTGTAAACCTTCTCTGAACATTGAAACAAACATCTTCACCAAAGTTCATCAGAAGAAATATTAGCCACTGCTAAGTCATTTCTTTTCTTTATAATAGTCTCAGCAAACTTTATCTGTAAAGGCCCAGATTGCTGCAACTACTCAACTTTGCTGTTGTAACGTGAAAGTGGGCCAGGATTTAACCACGGGTCATCCTTGGCTGATCCCTGCTTTAAAAGATGAACTTGACAGGGCCGGCCCGTGGCTCACTCGGGAGAGTGCGGTGCTGATAACACCAAGGCCACGGGTTCGGATCCCATATAGGGATGGCCGGTTCGCTCACTGGCTGAGCGTGGTGCTGACAACACCAAGCCAAGGGTTGAGATCCCCTTACCGGTCATCTTTAAAAAAAAAAAAAAAAATCCTAAATAAACTTACAGCAAATGGAATATAGTATTATACTTAAAAAACTACATCATGACTAACTTGAGTTTACGACATGAATCAAAAGATGGTTTTCAGGATAAGTCACCATCTTGACAGATTAAAAATTAAAACCATGTGATGATCTTAATAGATGCCAAAATAAATTCAATACCCACTCATGATAATAACTCTTAGTATTCTAGAAATAGAAATACCTTGACCAGTGAA
>NW_007732835.1:37218-57641 GCF_000696425.1 Galeopterus variegatus
AGATCCCCTTACCGGTCATCTTTTAAAAAAAAAAAAAAAAGATGAACTTGACAACACAGAATCAGTATCCATACTGCAAGCTTATTTGTCTGAGTGACTCTCTCTTCCCCAGGTTGCACAGTCATAGTCTTTTTCCCGAGTATCAGCAATGAAATGAGCCATGTTTTTTGGAACTCAACCCACTATCTCCACATCTGTCCAACTCTTGCTTGCTTCTTCCCCAGAAGCCCTCTCCCTTACCCAGTTCCCAGGTAATGCTCTGCCCCTGTGATACACACATCTTCCCGGCCAGAGGGCAAGAATACACCTGTGACCCACTGTCAAGGCCAGGGATGCCAGAGCCCCTAAGATGGCTTCCCTCTTGTAGTTCCTGAGAAAGAGCAAACTTTCTATGTGCTTCTTTTTAAAATGCAACAATGTAAAGGTCACAGAGGAGGAGATGAAACCCTGAGTTGTAATAAGGAAGGAGAAATAAAAAATAATGACAGAAATAAATTGTCATAAGAGGGGATACAGTTATGATTTATTGTGATATTCTACAAATTTGGAGGTGATTAAAAGCCACCTAAAATTCACATTAACAAGTCACATAAAAATGGAATTAAACTAGTGGGCATAATGTGGCAGGGAATAAAGAAAAATCATGACAGAAATAAATTGACAGAAGAATGATACTATTCAAGTTTTTCTCTGTCCTGCCACCCTGACAGGAGCCTAGTATTTTAATTTCAGAGTTGTGGTTGAGTTTTTGGAGTTCATTAAAGGCCCACATTAAGAATCTCATAAAAGTGAGAAGAAATTAGTGACCATAATGTGGCAGAGGAAATAAAGAAACAATAATGACAGAAATAAATTGACAGAAGAATGATACACTTAATGTTTCACTCTGACACCCTCTATTAATAGGCCGCTGCAAGCTGGAACAAATGTCATTCATATTTTAGCCAAAGTATACCACTAATTAGGCCAGCTCTCTGCACTGGAATTAGATTTGAGATCCCTCACCTTTAGAGTGGAATCATTTGAATTCTAAAGAAAAGAGCTGGTGACAGAAAAAAAAACTTTCTACTTGGGCTTTTCTAATGAGATAAAATTCCCCCTTCTCCCCATTTCGCAGCTATAATTGCTGATTATGTTGTTACATAGCCGCAGCTCTCCTGCTCTCCTCCCATCATTATGATCTAGTCTGGCATATCAGGAGGCTTCAAACGCAGGCTGGAGTGGTTTGAGTCTAATTTAGCGCTCATTTAGGCCGCAGGTACCACACAAGGTAAACACTGCATTGTTATAATTAATTACCCCTTAGGCCTCGCCAGGCCATCTCTGTTTCAGCTGACCCTTATAATAATAAGGCTTCCGGGCATATTGTATTTCTTTTGACAGATTAATTAGAAATTCAGCCGTGGAGGTACAAAGCAACTCGGTCATGAATATTTAAATGGCCTGACACAAAAAATCATGAAAAGGCTGCTGAACTACATGACGGACAGGGGATATTAGGCAAGTGACTCTAATCAATAATCTCTTGATCTCTTACATATTAATACACTGCCTGCTGTTATTAAGCTCCGTAATAAGGAAGGGGAGAGAAAGTCAGTGTAGCTCTGCTGTAGGCCTCAGCGAGGCCCCCAGTGATCACGCTAACTGACTGAGAAAATGCACAGAGGAGCCCAGCCTCAGCCTCTTCAATCTAATCCAATCTTAAGGAATGGCAGCTCTGAGTAGCACCGACTGGATAATTATTGGCGCTGACAAGGTGAGGGCGTTTGCAGGCAAATGAGCTCAGAAGCAACCCAAGTCCCCAGACCACCCAGAGCAGGGCACGCAGAACACCAGCCTGCGCTGCTGTTCTGCCTTGTAGAGGCTGGAGTGGGGGCCACGGGGAGACCCCGAGCCCTGCCGAGGCCTGGGCCAGGCGCGGTGGCCGTCGAGGGCCGGGGGCTCGCGTGCCTGTTGTTGGGGTGACTCAAACACCAAGTCGACGAGATTGGCTGAGGTCCCTGTGCTCATCTTTTCCAGCACCAAGGCCACCGAGTGAATTAAATAGCAGAGGCAGCTGAATATCATATAAATTCATTACGGGAGGAGCAGAGTCCTCCCAGCCCAGAGCAAGCACCGCTCTGCCTCTCTGCATGCCCCCGACGGCCCATGTGGCCCCATGCTGCTGTGTCCCCAGACTGGCTACTAATGAACCCAGGGACCCGGCAAGACACCCAGGGAGCCTCTGCAGAGCTGCAGGAAGCCCTGGCCCTGTTACTCATGGGAGAGGGTGGGGTGGTCACTGGGCTGCAGTGGAAATCAAATTGGAGCTCTTGTGGGGTGGCCTGACTTGCCCATCAGTTCCAGCCATTTGGGGGCCTCGGACAATATTGTCCCTGGGGTGGTCACTGGGCTGCAGTGGAAATCAAATTGGAGCTCTAGTGGGGTGGCCTGACTTGCCCATCAGTTCCAGCCATTTGGGGGCCTCGGACAATATTGTCCCCAGGAGCTGCTGGGACCTGTTGGGCACGGAACTGGCTGAGGCCCTGTATACAACAGGAAAACATAGGAGGCAGTGGACTCTTTGGTCCAGAGTGTTCTCGTAGGCAGCCTGTGCTGTTGGGCTAACCCTGGAGAGTGAAACAAAGCAAAACCGCACAGACACCACCCCCCGGAGGTGCAGGGAGGCCACTTGGCTCAGAGTCCCCATCAAGGGCCCACGCCTGCAGGGACAGTCGCCACTTGAGGCTCCCAGGCTGGGGCCAGGCTGTGGTCAGAGCTGCTGGCCAGTGGGCACATGTTGCTAAAGCCTTAACTTCTCGGGAGGCCCCAGGGGAGAGATGCTCCTCTTTACGCTTAGCTGTTCCGAGCTTGCTAGCCCAGAGACTCCCCATGGGCGCTGCGATTTAGGGCCTTGCTTGGCGGGACACACAGTCTCTCTGCACGCATTGCAGAATTCTTTCCTAACTGGAGAAATGCAACCACCAGCAGCCCAGACCAAGCATAGGGGTGGAGGGTTTGGATGAAGAACTTGATTTCTAAGCTTCCACCTGGAAGGTCTGGAGCTGGGTTTGGTAGAGGAGCCAATAAAGGCAGAACAGACCAGCGATGAGCACACGGCAGGATTTAGTTGTTGGTCCTGGCGGGGAGGAAGCAGAAAAAGAAAAGGCAGGAGAGGAGGCTCAGACCATAGTGTGGGAGGCCGGGTTCCAAGCTGTGGGAACAGTCTAGAAGTATGTTGAAAAGAATAGGGGCATCTAATATTCCACTTCCAATCGTGTGCATCTTGGTGATGTCGTCTTCTCCTATGTTCTAATTCAGGACAGCCTGACTCTCCTGTGAGTGAATTTCCTTTGCTTGCAGGATTTTTCATTTTGTTTTATTATTTTTTAGTGAAAAATAAAGAAAATAAATAATCTTCATGACTGTGACAACATGGTGCAGAATGTAAGGGGAAGAAAAACAACTAATGAAACTCAGCAGAGGCTGGGATGCCCAGCCGTTCTGGCACCATTAGGCCCCAGGAACTTGTGGGTGCCTTGGGGAGGGCATTAGATCTCCCAATGTGAACACCCATGTGATTCTTGTAATGGTGGAGAATGGGACCCAGGCTGGCCCAGGTGATGTGAGTGTCTTTCTCTGACTATGGTGTATTGTACTTTGTGTCCTGTTTCTCATGGACTTTGTCCTTAGGTGGCTCCCACACTATTGATGAAGTCACACTTTCCATGGAGGGAGTTCAGTAATTTGGGACCAGTGCAACCCAGGGAAACTTACGTAAATTCCTTACAGGCTCATGTGGCTTGTAGGTAGCACACTGGGGCTCCAGTTGAAGTCACTCAGGAGACACAACACCCAGGGAAGACCAAGAGAACTGTCCAAGCCCCAGCATGGCCCCAGTGTGCTACCTACAAGCCACATGGGCCTTGGCACCACAGTTGACCTCATCCAACCTCAATTTCGCTACCACAGTCTGCCACGAGCTCTGAATGACACAACCCATTAGCCAGCATCTTGTAATGTAAAACTGTCTGTTGCATGTTCACTTTAACAATGATTCCAGCATCCTGCGTCCTCCAATGTGGCTCCTCCAAGGTGTTCCTGGAATTTCCACTGCAGCCACTTACTCCGCTTGACTTCACCGGCTCTGTGTCGGCTTTGTGTTCCCGACCCGAACCACTGCGCACCGAGTGCCTCTGGCACAGGCCAACACCTGTTCACCTTCCCACGTCCGCTCCACGCCTGCCTCGTCTACCACAGCTCCTCAGGGCCAGGGTGGGGGTCGTGCGCACGGTGCTGGGCACGGGGCGCAGCCTGCAGCGAGTGTGGCGCTGCTGAACGCCATTGTGGGAGAGCCCTGCCACCTTGTCTGCATCCAGGGATTTGCAGGAACAGCCCAACTCTGGGCTGGGGCTCAAAAAGGGAGTAGATAGTTAAGAATAAAGAAAAACGATCCAAGAGTGACTGCCAGATGAAACACTCAAGTGCAAAACTTGTAAGTCTGTACTGCTGCTGCTGCTGCTGATAACACTAATAGGGTAACGATGGCAGTCATCATTTCTGCTCTCGTGATTCGGTTTAGCAAAACGTTAGTAAAAGGTGTAGTTCTGGAAACAGACTCCTTTACCTCCCTCTCTTTATTGCCAAATCATAATGAAGTGCAAGCCAAGAAGCAAATTCATTGCAAATTGTATAAAAGATTTGGGGCCAAAATGAAGCTGTTAAAAACCACATCTGTAAAAATGGTGTAATGATTATGGGTGGGTAAAAATCTGGCAAGAATTATTTTCTTAAATAAGGCGTAAAGGAGAACAGATGTGCTGTAACTGACACTTTTTTTTCAGTTTTACAAATTCTGTAAAAAGAAAAAAATTGATCTGCTTTATCAGATTATCCTATTTATTACAGCCCAGCTAGGGCGCCAGAAAGTCCCTTTGTCTCAATTTTCTCTCCTCGGAAAAGAAAGCGTTCCTAGGGAAGCGGGTCTATGTGCTCCACAGCCAAGCAGGCTCCGCCAGGGAAAGAGAGGGGTGCTTTGGTGAGAAATGGAGATTCGGGAACATGAGGGTCTGCAGAAGATTCAGTGATGGAGGGAGATGACAAGGAAGTCTAGGCAGAAAAACGCCAGTGCAAGGAACACCAGTATTACAGGGTCAGGATGGAATGAGAAAAACGTCCAAAGACAAAGACAGCCAGTTTAAGTCTGGAAATAATTACCATCGAGTGAAGAAAACTGAATTCCATATTACCTTGGCCGATGTCTGCAAAGGCAGTTGGAGGAGGTATTTGGGCTGGGTTTACTTTTTGGAGCTTAGCAACATAAATTTGTTGTCACTGAACTATTAAATACAATGGACACATGTTGGCAAGGAGGGTCCTGTGGAGGCATGGATCTTATTAAGGGACAGCCTATGAAATAATCGCCTAAATGAGCCCGCTGCACCATGTTAATATCCCATGACAACACTCAATTGTCAAATTCAGCTAGAGTGTCCAGGATGCTACTAAAATTAAGCCAGGAATTCCTAGATTTATTCTAGTTTTTTTTTTTTTTCTTTCCCCCTTCAGTTAGGAACAGGAAATGGCAGTAAGCTGTGAGAATCTAAGCAAGAAATAAGAAACTGGGAAGAAAAAAGATGGTCTAGCATTTTACGAGATTTGTGCCATTAAATCTATAACGAATGTCTTTTACCTACCCTCGATAAAGAGGCAATGTGGGATTTTAATTGGACTTTTGGCTTTTCTTCATTTGATTTAAACCAAGGTAGAATTTCAAACAATAACACTGGAACACCTGGTTAACACGTTAGATGATATGTACAGTTGTAAATTGTGGTTTTAATAGTTGCCCACTGGGGGATTTAAAAGGGTCTCATTGTTCTGTTTGGCAGATATTAAAAAAAAAAAAATCATGAACTACTTGGGATTTAAAAGCCATGCACATGACTTCAAGGCAACTCAGCTCATGAAATTTAATCACTGTGCCCTACTTGTGGCCAGTTTGTACAGGGGAAACTCATGGTCACATGGTGAATTTTTTAAGTCCTCCAAAGTCCTCTCCTGCTGGCCCAGCCTGGGAGACCAGAGCAGCATGGGTCCCTTGGACTGTTCCTGGGATGGATCTCTGGGGTCGGTAGCCCAGGAGGATACCATGAGGAGGCATGGATAAAGGGGCAAGTATGGGCTTTAGAGAGGGAGGGAATGTGGAAACCACCTCTTTCAAACCAGGTATTTTATGACAAGTAAATTTAAGCCCAGAGAGCTCATGTGCAGCCTGGCAGGGGTAGGGCTGGCAGAGGCCCTTCACCCACATTCTCTGTCCTGCTAGCTGCATTGTTATGTGCACAGAGAGAACATGGCACCTACCACCCAGTCCCTGCTGTTGTCCTGCAGGCTGTGGACAGTGAGGCCCAGGAACAGGTTCCGACCTCAAGGCATTGCTTCTGGAAACTTCTCTGGATTTTCCTGTGTCTCCTAGAAAAGAGGTCTGGGTATAAAGGAAACACGATCCTCTAAGTGTGGATCAGGGGAGGGCTCAGATGCTAGTGACTCGGCTGAGTCATGGAGGACTGATCTGGAGACCACTGAGTCTTTCCAGATACAGCCATTTGCCATCAATTTTATCCCCTGACACCAAGCCCAGGGCCTAACACACAGTGGGTTCCCTGTTCCTCACATGCAGCAGGTACCCGGTTCCTCACACGTGGGGTTGCCCCATTTCCCACACAAGGCTGGTGCCCTGTTCCTCACTGTCTGGCTACGAAAAAGGCTACTGTCTGGAATCCTGCTCACAGCACCAACTGTCTTGCTCTTAATCCTGTTTGTGATGCCAGTTGTAAAGCTGGGCAACTATGCCGGTTGTTGCAGCTCTTTTACTGGCTGGTAATTCTGCACCAACTGGGCTGATGGTTGAGCTAGGGCTGGGTCTGGAGCCCCCAGACCGCTCAAGCCCATTCACAGACTGGGTCACAAACCCTTCACACTCCAGGCTGGGTCACCAGACCCCTTCACGCAGGTCTATGAGCTAGGTAACTGGCCACACAGTCCTTGGAAGCTACAGGTCTGGAAAAACATGGCTGTGCAGGGCAGGTGCCTGAGGCAGTAAAACACCAGCCAAAGTGGAGCCACCATGCAGGTGCTTTTACTCCACCCACACACATACGATGTTTACCAAATGACCCTGAACTGGCTCCGAGGCGAGGGGAGCCTGAAAAGATTGTTCCATTTTTCCAACAATCCACCACTTCAGGGTCCCTTGCTGTACAATCTACACATTCAGAATTTTCCACAATCTTTTCTTAGCGAGGATAAATGACCCTTACATTTACATAACCTATTGTCCATTCAATATGCCTTAAGGCTTGCAGTTCTGTCCTTTTAACTGTCAGCTGCATGTGTCTGGTTAGTAGTCACCATTGGTGTGATCCTCCATGAAAATCCCGCAGTCATACTGATGGGGAATTCAATGCATATTCAGCAGGCCGATACATTGATCATGCTACTCTGGTGCAGTGCCTGCAGCCGGAACACTATGGGTGAAAAGACAGAAGAGTTATTGGTACCAATAGGGGAAGTTCTTGCCCCTCTGGTAAGATACATGCCAGTTTACCATCCTGAGAAAGGATAGTTGCAGGAGTAGGTATAGTACCTGGCTTATGATATCATACTTTATCTGCTAACACTGTCGGATCTGTAGGTTCTACATGTAACAGTATAGGGGAACTCATAATTGGCCATAATGATAATACAAATGTGCCCTTTGGAACAGAGCACTTATCTGTTCCAGGCCATGTTACCTTTACTCGAGGAGGCCAGGTACTTGCCACCCAAGGTGAAATTTTCAGGCCTTCCTCTAATCCTTTTCCCCAAGGCCCTATTAAACCTACCCAGCATATATGGGGGGCTTTTATTCTCCAAGGGCATTCCCATTGTACTGTTTGTACCTGTTGTAAACAGATTGGGGCTGGTAAGAGAATATTTCCATTCTTGCCATATCCTGGCTTCAAAAGCTTATCTTTACTAGTGATTTGCAGCTGTATAGATGCTGCAGTCCTATGCAACAGAGCTTCCACTCTCTTGAGCACATGCTGGACAAGCACAAAAGGCATTCACTACATCTTTCCATTTTATAGGCAGGGCCCATCTTTTAGCTGCCATCCACATGGTTTTGCTGCCAACATGCTGCATTTATCAATATAACTATTGGGCTACATCAGTAGCTGGGGCTCTCTCCAGCCATCTTACATTAGCCAAGGCATTGGCTTCATCATTTCCTGGACTGGCTAAGGGGAGGTGTCCTGTGACATGGAAAAGAGTAACTTCTTTCTCATGTCCCAGTTCCCATAACTCTTGCCACATGGCTTGTCCCCACAGGGGTCAGTGGCCTACCATCCACCATTGATACTTCCAAGTAGAATTCCAAAGGGTTAAACCTTTGTACACAGCCCAGCTGTCAGTACAGATGGTTAATGGCCCAGGCTCATTTTTTATCACCATCCATACTGCTCTCAATTCAGCCCATTAACTGCTTTGCCCTGTACCATTTTCATACCACATGGTATCTGTTAAGGGATGGACAGCAACATGATACTGAAGTTCCCATGCTAGAGCCATGTGTATACCAAGTTTGCTCTGTGGTAGGTCCTGTCCCTCATGGAAAGGTGTAGCTTCCACCTCCATGGGTAACGTTGTGTCAAAGTCTCCTCCACAACCTCTATTGGGCCTACCACAGTTTGCAACTCTTTGGATGAGGACTTGTTGACACAGTGCTCCTTTGTTCTATATATGCTCCCCATTTAGACAGAATGAGAGTCTGAGCTACACCCGTTTTAGGGTTAGTGGCCCACGTGCGCAGCCAATCTATTATGGGGTATGTCGTCCTTACTAGGACTTTGACAGTTCCTGTGATAGCTTCAGTGGCTATCAAGGCAGAATACACAGCTGCTAACTGCTTTTCTGTTAGGATGTAGCACACTTCAGCACCCTTCCAGAGCTGAGACCAGAATCCTACAGGTGCACAGAATCATTCTTGTCTCTGCCACAAACCCCATCCTAACCCTCCTGGATGATATGTACATCTAACTCAAATGGCTTAGTGGGGTCAGCCACTTGTAAAGCTTGTACTTGCTGTGTTGCCCTTTTTGTAGCCTGATAAGCTTGCTCTGCTTCCTCAGTCCAATCCCAGATGGCTCCTTTCTTCATCAATTCATATAGTGGGCATGCCATTGGGGCCATATGGGATACAAAAGCTCTCTAATACCCCAAAAGTCTCAAATACGTCTGTAGCTGAGCTATAGTTATGGGTCAAGGGTATGCCTGTGTCTTATCTATAATAGTTTCTGGGATGACCCTTGTCTTACTCAACAAGACCACTCCCAGGAATTTGACTGACGGCCCAGGCTCTTGCACTTTGGCTGTGTTCACGGCCCAGCCACATTATTCCAAATGACTTAACAGCATTGGAGCTGCCTGGGTTAAATCTGCAAGAGAATCAGAGGTTAGTAACACATCATCAATGTAGTGAAACATTGTAACCATGCTGGGCCTTGTTCACTTGGCTAGATCCCCAGCCACCAAACCATGACAGATGGTTGGGCTGTGCAGATAACCTTGGGGCAATACTTGAAAGGTCCACTGTCTCCCTTCCCATGTAAAGGCGGAACTGATCTTGGCTATCAGCTGAGATTGGAATGGAGAAAAAAGCATTTGCAAGATCCAATTTATAATGATAAGTCCCCAGCTGAGTCATCAGCTGATCCATCAAGTCGTGAACTAAAGGCACAGCTGCATGCAAAGGAGGCACTACTTTGTTTAGTTCTAAATAATCTACAGTCATTCTCCAGGTACCATCAGGATTTTTCACTGGCCATACCAGAGCATTAAATGGGCTCTGAGCCAGGCGAATAATGCCAACTTTCTCTAATTCCAATATAGTAGCATTTATCTCTGCATGTCCTCCTGGTAGGTGATACTGCTTTACATTAACCACACATCTTGGCTTGGGTAACACCTGTGGGCCACATTTAGCATATCCTCATAACACAGGCTTTACTGTCCATATTCGCAGCCGAAACTCTCCAACTGTTGTTTGCAGATGCAAACCATAAAGTACATCCATACCCAAGATGTATTCAGCTATTGTATATACACGAAGAAGTAATCTTCCTATGTCCAATGACAATGACACAGCTTTGACCTCAGTAGTATGTCCTCTATAGCCATCTATAACTGTGGCCCCTGGAAACTTATCTGGATTGCCATATATCAGGCTACATTCTGTGCTTGTAGCCACCAATGCCAAAACACACTGCACATTTGTCCTTGACCAATATATTGCCAATTCAGCATGAGGCCTCCTGTCCTTGCCTGCCCCCAAAAGGTGAGTACCTTGGCCTGCTCCCTAATCAGAATGGAACAGTTCATCTGCCTCCTCAGAAGCAACCAAAAAGTCCTTTAAATCCACTGAGTGTACCTTGCTACCTGTTTCCGGACATTTAGTGAAATGCTGTTCAGGGTGCAATTGCTGCCCCAAGGCAAGCAGGACCACATTTGGCTGCTGGTCAGTTTTCCTTTTATCAACCCCTGCTACAAGCATGTCAAGACACATCTGCTTACGGCTAGTCTTGCTTGGTCCCTTTGGGATAAAATCCCAAGCATTTCTTAGGTGTTGGGTCTTAGACACCTTTCGGACCCCTTTTGCTTATCTTCTGTTCTCTACTTCAACCAGGCTGGCTATCATGGTCATTACCTCATGTATAGGATGACCAATGTATGCGGCCAGCATGGCCATCAGTGACCCAAAGGATGTTGACAGGGCATTCTGCAGCACTATGTCTCTCATGCTGCATGTAAAATTTTCATCATCTGGGCCATGAGTGTTCACATTAAACATGGACTGCCACATCCCCAGCTCTTGAAAACTTGGACCAGCTCAGCATACGTTTGCCATTTACTAACAATCTCGGGCAGTTCTCCAGCATTTGCCCACATGGTTCGGGCAGCTACACTAACCCATTCTATTAAGGAGTGATTACCTGGCCCTGTTCATACCTGTGGCTCTTCTGTAGCCACTGCCTCAGGGACAGGTGCATGGTGATAGAGGCCAATTTCTCCACCTCCTTACCAGAGCATACCACATGATCCACCCCTAGGTCCCATAACTGCAACAACCAAGCAGCCAGGGTCACCCCATGTTTCTGCCTGAACTGTCTCCCCAAGTCAACCAGTTTAACCTGGGTATACAGGACATAAGTGGTGAACTGGGTCACCTGTGGATTGCCCACCAGTTGTCCATCTGGTCCCATAGGCTGCTCATGCCTCGATTTCTTGTGCATAACAGGTTATGCCTAGAGATGCATGGTTTCCCCCAACTCACCATTGGGTTGGTCACCTTCCCTGATGTGAGAGGCAGGAGTGGCCAGTCACCACACGTCATCCTCCAGAACATTTATACATGCTTCCAATTACTCTGCTTTCTGCCTTGAGTCTGCCAGTAGCTGCATATCATCTGCCAACAACTTTGCTTTCTGCTTCAAATCTTGATCAACTTGCAGCAGAGTGAGCAGCAGCCAGGCTCCAGTCAGCAGAAAAGTGGCCACTGGGCACCACATGCTCAAAGACAACCACATTTCTTCCCCCTCCAAAGGGGTCTATGCTGCCTTGCAGTACAGTATGCAGCAACCAGATCCCGGTCAACAGGAAGGTGGCCATAGGGCACAGCATATTCACAGATAGCCACATTTCCTCCTTCTTCCGAGGGCTTTCAGTTCCTGTATCTGCTCAGAGTCCTGTCACAGGCTACACCAAATGTGGCATGATCCTGCCCAACTATGCCAATTTGTCTGGCTACTGCTAAGCTACTGTGAGGCTAATGTCTCAAATCATCCTATTCACAGCACCAATTGTAGTGCTCTTAATCCTGTTCGTGATGCCAATTGTAAAGCTTGGCAACCATGCTAGTTGTCACAGCTCTTTTACCTGCCAGTAATCCTGCACTGACTAGATGATGGTCGAGCTAGGACTGGGTCTGGAATTCCCAGACCCCTCAAGCCCATTCACAGACTGGGTCACAAACCCTTCACACCCCAGGCTGGGTCACCAGACCCCTTCATGCAGGTCTATGAGCTAGGTAACTGGACACATGGCCCTTGGAAGCTGCAGGTCTGGAAAAAACATGGCCACTCAGTGTGGGCGCCTGAGGCAGTAAAACAACAGCCAAAGCGGCGGCACTGCCGTGCAGGTGCACTTACTCCACCCACACACATACAATGTTTGCCGAACGACCCTGAACCAGCTCCAAGGCTAGGGGAGCCTGATCAAATTGTTCCATTTTCCCAACACTCACGCACAGTGGGTACCCTGTTCTTCACACACAGCAGGCGCCCTGTTCCTCACAGGTGGCAGGCGGGTGCCCTGGTCCTCACCCACAACAGGCACCCTGTTCCTCACATGCAGTGGGTGCCCTGATCCTCACACACAGCGGGTACCTGGCCCTCACATGCAGCGGGCTCCCTGTTCCTCCCACACAGTGGGTACCTGTTTCTCACACACAGTGGGTGCCTGTTGTCTCACTGGCAATAGTGCCTCATGTTTGCTGAATGAGTCCCTCTGAGCTCTGCCTGCTCCCTGTCGGGGCTTGTGTTTGTCGTGTCTTTCTGCTTCACAGGAGAACATGATGGGTTAGCTTGCAGGGAAGGTCAGCAGATTCTGTCACATCCTGCTGTGACAAGAAGTTCGGCATGAAAGAGCAAAGCAGACAGACTAGAAGGGCAACTCGTTATGTGAGAGGTACTATTGGGGTGAGGCTTGCTCACAAAAGCCCTAATTGTTGCTGAACTGGTCGCCAAAATCGACGTGACTTCCATAATCACAGCAGGGAAGGCCCAGGACACCTGTGTGGCTGCTGTTTGCAATTCTTCATGAGTTCAAGGGAGTCGCATCTCTGCTCTGAGCCCCTGCTCTGGGCTGTCGCATGAGGGGACATGCTGAAGCTTACTGAGGTCTCTGCAGACCTGTCAGTGCAAAGCCCACACCAGCCATCCCTGGCCAATTTCTAGAGTTTAAAACATTTAAAAATATGTATTTTATGGTTTGGATTTTTAAATGCTTACTATTCATTTTTCCATTTAGATTTTACAATTGAGAAACTAAAGTTTCAATAATGATGTTACCTGGAGAATATGGTTCTATTTGCTCACAGTCAGGTGCAGCTTTAAGAGTTCTTGAAAACACTCATGTCTGTTGTTTAGGACCCACCATTTCCAAGTCAGGTGACCTCAGATAGCTTATTTGCTCTGAGCCTCAGTCTTGTGATTGGACAAATGGGATAATAGGGGTACTTTTCACAAGGTTGGGTGGGGTTTCAGGAGATGCATCTGGGAAGGAGCCTAGCACAGTTCTTCCCCATCCCAAGAGGTCAGTAAAGGCTGGATGGAGGCCTCCTGCCCCAGGAATAGATGGCAGACAGATGTCAGACAGACAAAGGCAGCATGCAGCAGCCTGGGGTTGCAGCCACCTCTCCATTGGGAAGATGGATTCTCAGTATCATTCAGACCTAAATTTACCCCCGAATGTCCTTTAGGTTCAAGGGGCTTTGATGTGGCGATGCATATGCAGCCTTGATTCCTTCTGAGACCCAGCTCCAGGTGATTTAGCTACAACAGGCAATGTTCTTGTATGGAGGGTTTCCAGAACCCAAGTCTCATTGTTTTTCTCCAGGGAGCTGCACACGTGGTCATTTGTGGACAGTCCATGTGGGAGACCTCCTGATGGACGTTTTCAGCTTTCACCCAGCTGTTGGGTGTTATGTTGACACTGGCCTGGCTGCTGGTCCCTGGGACCCAGGCTCCATGGCTGTCTTCAGCATGAGGTGTTGTGAGATGTCTGTGGTAATGACGCGCAGCCTGAGTCAGGCATGTGGAGCATTTAGTATGACAGCCGGTGGCCCAGCTTGGACAATTGCAGGTCAGGAACTCACTGGTGGGGGAGGTCAGGTAGGACATGGGGTCACACAACAGGCCTAGACGATGGGGTACAGCAGTGAGGGCCGTGCCCGGGAAGAGCACTGTGGCATCTTGGCTGGGCCTGCAGTGACATAGGCTCTGAGTGGTGTGGCCAGACTCCAGCTGCCCTGGAAGGAAACTAAGCACCTGTCACAGAGTCTCCAGGCTAGGGCACAGCAAACTAGCAGAGAAGGGCCACCTGCCTTGTCTGGTTCCTGATGAGGAAGAAAATTTCAGTTTTCCTGTGAAAACCCACCAAGCAAAGCAGTGCTTGCCTAGTGTCAGGAAAGGAACAGGACAACCCTATCCCTGGTGCTCTAAGGGCACGCATGTGTCTTCCGGGAGTGAGCTGCCACCAAACTCAGGGGTTTAACTCAGAATCACTCAGGGAAGCCCTACCTGGGGCCACTTGAAACACATGGGGAGAAACCACCTTCCAGCCCCAGAAAGACGAAGAACCTAAGAACAACTGAGGAAAACACCTTCATGCATGTTGACCCGAGTACGTCGTGTACACCACGCCAGCTCTGAGTGCTTTTCCATGCCCAGCACTGACAGCCAAGGACCCTTAAAGGCCCTTCACAGTCTTTGTGTGCAGGTGTGTGCACCTGTGTGTGTGTGTATGTATGGACATATGTGTATGCACGTGTGCATGCATGGCCATGTACATGTGTGTGTGGTATGGTGTGACTGTCTTGGATTGTATGTGGGATTCATGTATATATATATGTGTGTACATGTACATGTGAATGGATCTGTGTTGCTGCGTGCATGTGTACATGTGTGAGTGTGCACGTGTATGTGTGTGGTGCACGTGTGTGTTTAATTGTTTCAGAGGTTTCATTGCCACATTATGTGAGTGCTCTGCCCAGTTTCAGGCTGGACTAACACTGACAGAGGAATCACAAACACAGTTCACAACAACGTGTGACTGCGTTGTATTCATTCCTACCTGAATTTTTTTGCATCGGCATTTACTGAGAGCATCTGCAGTGTCTCATTTTTCCTCCTCCCTGTCCACCTGGCACCAGCCCTCAGATGCCTACTGGGCATCTCAAGCTGGGCCTCTGATACCCACAACATGCTCCCCACCCCGCGGTGTCTCAGGCCACAGCTTACGGTAGGCATCGTTCTCATACTCCCCAGGGAGCCATCTCAGCTCTCTGTCCCACAAATGTCCCAGATAGGCCTGTTTCTCCCCCCTGGTGCCAGGAGCCTGGGCCAGCTCCACCATCACTGCAGTCACTTCGTGCCTCCAGAGGGTCTCCTGCTGTCTCTCTCGCCCTCAGCCCCCTCTTCACGCAGCAGCCAGTGTTGTTGGGCTAAAGCTTCCTGATGGGAAATGGCGTGGGATCCTCCGCTCACGTGTCTCCAGAGGGTTATCATCGCACTCAGAATCCAGGTGGCCAACCTTTCCACGTCCCACTGCCTCTGCCGGCCACCCTCCCTGGCCTTGTCTGCAAGCCAAGGGCACCTCTGTGACAGTTCTTCTCCCTTGAGATTCCTGGGGCCAGGAACACCTTCCTTTCTGCCACCTTTGCATGCTGTTGCACTCAGGAGTTCCCCTAGGGAACACGTGTCCCCGGGCTTCTCTCTGAGTCACCTCTTCTTCCACAGCACTCCTGGCTGTGCGGCATCACAGTATTTGTGACATTGCAGCCATTGCAGCTGCCAGTAGAATGTAAGCTCCATGAGGGCACAGCATGGTCCCGTTGCCTCCCTCGGGGGTAACACAGCAGCAGCACAGTGTAGGGTCAATGAACGGTTGATGGATGGATACGTGAGGGAGTGCGCCATCCTGGAAGCAGGTGGCATTAGCCCATCTACGGAAAAGGTTACCGAGGCTGGATGGGGCTCTATGCAGTGCCTGTGGCCACATGGCTTCCACATGGCAGAGCCTGGACATAATCGGTTCTTTTGCTACAAAGCCAGGGCTCCACTTGACAGTGCTACACACAGTGTGGGCATAGAGGATTCTGGATTGTTTTTCCTGCTGGTGGCATCAGACTCGCAGTCCAGGAGGCCAGCTGGCTTCAGAAGCTGTGGGGCTTGCTCCTCCCAGGAGTGACTTCCTGTCCCCGACAGGGAGTCCTGGCTGCCCCTGCGGTCCCGCTCCTTCTGACAGCTACAAAATTCACTTCAACTCTCTGTAGGGTGGCGCACGAGGTGCTAGGTTTAGTTTGGAGTCTTAATGTTTTTATTTTTCACATCACATGGTAAACCTGTATATAACCAACAATCACACCGTTTTCTAGACAATTCAGAAATAGCGTCGGTCTTTATCAATCCCGTGGTTATTTCTATGCAGATGTGTTTTTATTTTTCACATCACATGGTAAACCTGTATATAACCAACAATCACACCGTTTTCTATACAATTCAGAAATAGCGTCGGTCTTTATCAATCCCGTGGTTATTTCCATGCAGATATTTGGACAAAAGCCCTTCACTTCACCTGCCTTGTTTTCATGATCTCCTTTCCCTGTAGCAAAAGAGTTACTTTGAGGCCTGCAAGGAAAGTCTTCCATTTCCCCAACGCGGCAGCATCGGACAGTTGAAGAAGACGGCCCCGGGGTGCTAGTTCTCGGGGCAGCTGCTCGGGATCTGAGCGCACGGCACTGGCACGGCTCACGTCAAGGCGGTTAATGAATCACGGCCGCATCGTTACCGCTCCATGTTGGTTTGAACACATGTTTACTCTCGTCTGGCTCAGCAGTCGCTTTCCAGAGTGGCTCGGGCTGCCGTGCACTCCGCCTCCCGATTCTTGTCCATCTTTTCTCTCCCTCCGTCTCTTCCTCTGTCTTCTCTTTCTTCCTCTGTTCTTTAGTGACATCTTTATGTAATATGGCTGTGCCTTCTCGCCTGGGACAGAGGAGCCTGGAAGTTCCAGGGGGCACACACGGATTCTTCAGTGTGGGAATGCTCCCGGTCTGTGTAGACAGATTCCAGTAAGAGTTCGGGCACCACCTTGTCAGGTGCCTTTTGCTTTTTTCTCTTTCCAATCTCCTCCTATGTCAGCCAGGACAGAGAGGAGGAAAGTGTGGTTTCCACGTGCATCTGTCTCCCTTTCCTCCATCTTTCCAGGCTCTCCATTCAGCGGGTGCAGAAAGAGACAGGATGCACCTGAATTGCTGTACAGTTCAAGGGAATTTAATTAAGAATATACACATTAGAATTTCAGTGGGATTGCCTATTTAGTGTTACTTTATTAAGCCCTCTCTCAAGCCCTTTTTTATGTGTATCAGTTGATATACAATTAATCTTCTCTCGTGTGAGAAAAAAACAGCAGCTGAGGTGAATGACAATTGTCAGATGATCATAATTATAAGCAGCTGTTACTTCGAGCACCTCTGGCCTACACGGGGGATGCTGTGAGCTACCACTCCTCACAACAGCCCACCTCATTAGACTTGACCTTCCCAGCTGGGGATTTCATTTGTGTTTTTTTAATGGGTTTGTATATGGCAAATCACAACACCTTATGAAGACGGAGTCTTTGTAGCTGTAACAAAAGAGAGCATGCGAGTTTACTAAAAAGCCGCAGCTCCAGCCGGCTGGCAGGGTACCCGCCGTAACGCAGGTAACTTTCAGCCACTGGCTGGGAAAGGCATGCCACCCCGACGTCTCAGCTGAGATAAATGTGTTTCCTTGGCTTTGAAGCGCCTCTGTTCAGTGCAGCCACCAGCGGTAAAAAAGTAATTGCCGAGCCCTGATTGTGCTTCGAAGCCTGATGACAGACCTCTTAAAGCCAGATCTCCACATCTGCAGAAGCCCCGATTTCCAGCAGCAGCTAGTCCCCATGCGTGGTGTCTTTCTGTTGTCTACAACCTAGGACGAGCTGGCGGTGGCCGCAGATCAGACGCCAGCCGAAGCCTAGATTACAGATACAGATGGAGGCGCCGTGGCGAGGTGGGGGGAGTCTTTGGAAGAACATCTCTGGTTTTCTTTTTTCCTTTCCATTTATGTTTGTAATAAACTCACTCTCATACAATTAGCCTCAATTGTTTTTATATCTTCGGAGGCAATAATACAGGAAGCCTGGGGAATACAGTAGTAATCCGTATACCTGTGTTCATTTACCCAAATCACTATGGTTACAGCCAGGGCAAACTGTTTACTGCGAGAATCCGAGAGCCTCTTTCCAGCTACTAATGACCTTTCTGTTCCTCCAATAACATCAACAAACTAGGGAGCCTGCCCACGCCATTAAAGCCGATTGCCTCTCAAGATACTGAGGGACCTGAGCACTTGCTCCATTTATTTTCTCTCATCTGATGTAACTCACATGCCACTTTCTTGTCTTTAAAGAAGGGAAAAACTGTGGATTATTGATTTGCTTCTGAACAGAAGACCAACCTAAAAGCCCCGATGAATTGTCACTCATTATTGAAATTACTGAACACTAATTAAACTGGCAGCTCAAATCCCAACAGGCCACACTCATCTGAAGCTGAAATTCAGACACTTGGGCAGTGGAAGAGAGAGAGCGTTAGCAACCACCAGGACTGTAATAAGCTTTGCATTAATTTTTGCTTCTTAAAGGCACACAGTACAGTTTGCTGTGGCCCTGACGGCTGCAGCCCACACTGAGGTGGAACAGCCCAGGTCCATTTCCTGGTTCTTTGCAGGAACTGGTGATTCAGATCTTAGAATTTCTCAACAATACTCAGCCCTAATTCCTTTTTGAGTGTGGAGTCTGCAGCCTTAGATGCCCGCTGTTTAGAGCATGCTAAAGCATCATGCAGCCCCAAGGCCAAGGCCAAGTCTAGCTGGCAAGTCAGATGGCTTTGGAGAGAAGAAACTGAGTCACACTGGCTGGAGAGCCACAGTGCAAGCTTCCCTGGAAGAAAACAATGCCAAATTGGCATTTCCAATTCATCAGGTCTGATTTACTTTCTAAAATATGCTCTGGCCTATTTTCACGGCTGCACAAACTCCACATAAATTATGCATGATCATGGTTAATCCACCTCCTTTGGCTCTGCCTAAGTAGTAGCCCCTCATTTGCTCAGCTTCAAAGGGGGGGCTTGTTCTGGGGAAGTGACTGGTCCAAGGCTGAAATTGAGAGTTAATGTCCTGTAGTCATGGAAAAAAGCTGAGCTAATTGGACCTCGGGAAGGCCCCTGCTCAAAGCCAGTGCATGGGCAGGAAGGAGGTGGTGGTGCTGGTCTCTTGGTCAGGGGTACGCAGACAAGGGTTTCTTATCTGGGCTACTGCTGGCTTTCTTAGTAGATTTTTTGTTTTTTCAAAAGCAGAAATTTGCAAACTTCACAGCAGCTTTATCTATAAGGGTCGCAAACTGGAAACAACCCAACTGTCCATCAACAGGTGAATAGATAAGCCGTGATACATCCCTACAAGGGAATACTACTCAGCAATAAAAAAATGAACTATTGATACACAGCAGAACATTTGTTCTCTTTTAAAATAGAGTTTTTTGGGGAATCCTCATTTATACTGTCTAATGAGTTGATCTAATCAGACTGCTTTGCTCCAAACCTCATGAATACATTTTTAAAAGGACTAAGACAACGGAGAGAAAGGAAGAGTGTTGGAGGCAGGGGCCTGTTGACAGTGGGCCCTGGGGTGGGGAGGGAGCTCTGGTCCTGGGGAGTTCCTGACAGGCTGTACCACCCTCAGGTGACAACCAAAAGCCATATGCTGTCTTAAAAACAGGTACCGCTGTGGAAATTTAAAAGTTGGGATTCTTGCATTTTTGTCAAAGTCGACTCGAGTTTCACTCCTTACTGTTCCCACTGCGACGTTTGGTCATGGGGTCGCTGTGGGATGAGTCAGGATGAGAAAGCAGCTCAGCCTTGTGGCTGATGGCCAGCCCAGGGGCCCGCAAGGGGTGTTTCCTGATTCTTGGAGGAGCAGCACCGGCAGGGAACAGGCCCACCTGCCCTCTCTGTGCTTGCCTTCCTCAGGCAGCCGCAGGCAGCACAGTGACATGCTCTGCAAGCCCTCGGGAGGGTCGGTGCTACCTCTGCTGTGGAAGCCGGGCTGTGGCAATGCTGCTGCTTCACTCCTGCCAGGCCTGGCTGCCAGGTGCAGAGAAGCCAGGCAGGGGAAAGCTGGGCTGTTGTAAGAGCCAGGGTAGGAGGGTGCAGTGATGCCTGTGGGCTCCAGAGGCCACAGCATCAGCCATCTAGCAGTCTGACAGTGGGAACATTACCCGAACTCTTCGTTCCTCATGTCCTCATCTCTAAACTTCTGATGATAATGTAACCCTAAAGATTAAAGGAAATCATCTATATGAAACTATTAGCACAGAACAAGGCACTGGTAAATGCTTATTAACACTTCTGGCTTCCTGAAACTTGACCCTGGAATTTTTGTCTTCAGTTCTGATGACTTGTGCCATTTGCATGTGTGTTTTGCTTGGGCAGTGCTCACTTCCATTACCCTAGCCAGGGTCATAATATTCATCCATTTTTGTGCATG
>NW_007732835.1:58585-59925 GCF_000696425.1 Galeopterus variegatus
GGGAGCGCCGCCGTGCTTCCCAAGCGGCGCACTATCCAGTGCGCCACCGGGCTGGCCCCTCATTATCATAGTTTAACAGACATGTCACAAGAAAGTAGAGTTACTTGCCCAAAGTCGCAAACCCAGTAATTAGGGGAGCAAGAAAGTGAACACCGTCAAGACAATTAGATCAAAAGGACAATGAATTTCGAACAGCAAAATAGAGCCAAGGAAATGCAGATTCAGTGGACATTGTCATGTCTTCCACAGCCACTGGAGTTGGCTCCTAAAAAAGGTGTCTGTCACCAGTAGCCAAAGCACTAAGGAGAATATGGTCAATGATGAAATTCACCTTGATCAACAAAAACAGAGATACTGGTTGTTTGGGAGAAGGGCAGAGTGTTGGCACAATGAATATCAGCAGCCCACGTTCATACTGGTTTCCAGGGTCTATAGTGATGCCCTAATGGGGCAGTCTGGACTTGTAGGTACCTCAAAGCTAAAGAATGAGCAAAGCAGATGAGAACACTTAATTATAATTAATGTCATTTATCTTATTTTTTGAGAATAATTGTGTCTTTAAAGTCAGACATCTTCTCTTCACACCCACTATTATTTCCAGGTGACTGTGGTATTTTAAATGCATCTTTCACAAATTGCATTCCAAATGGTCACATCCTTGCTTGTGTGCACTCAATCTGTACATAATCTGTCCTATTTTTTTTCTTTATTGGATGGAGAGTAATATCTTTTATTTCTAAGGCAAACCTTAACATTTAAACACACATTTTCTGGCAAAACCAAAATCTGACGAAAGAGAGCCTCAACACACCTTTGTTTCACCTCACACCTTCTCCCAGCTCCTGCATTGTTGTCTGGGCATAATGAGCTTATTGACACACACTGTCACAGGTGTTTCAGGCTGTCTTGACAAAACACCATCGACTGGGTGGCACAAATAGCCTACATTTATTTTCTCACAGCTCTGGAGGCTGGAAGTCCCAGATCAATGTCTCACAGGGTCAGTTTCTGGTGAGTACCCTCTTCTTGGTGTGCAGGGGGTGGCCATTGTCCCATGTCCTCACAGGCTTTTCCTCAGTGTGTGCATGTGGAGGAAGAGAGGAAAAGACAGCTCTCTGGTGTCTCTTCTTATAAGGACACTAATCATGTTGGATCAGGGCCCCACCCTTATGACCTCATTTAACCTTAATTATTTCTTTAGCTGCTCCATCTCCTATTACAGCCACACTGAGGGTGAGGGTTTCAGCATGGGAATCTGGGGGAGACACAAACATTTAGTCTACATTATAGACCTAGAAACTAATGGTTTTGTTATTGGTTCATTATGATTATTCTATTTT
>NW_007732835.1:61018-62116 GCF_000696425.1 Galeopterus variegatus
GCACCTTGCTCAGCCAGTGAGTGGGAACCGGTCTGTATGTGGGATCTGAACCCTCGGCGGGAGCGTCGCCACACTCCCAAGCGGCGCACTGTAGCAGTGCACCACCGGGCCGGCCCTGGATTGAAGTTTTTTATCCAACTCATCCTGTGCTTTGGTTCTAGAAAATTCTCAGTTGCCATCAGTTGAACTATTGCCTCACCATCATTTCAGCTGTGTTTTCTCTGTCTGAATCTCATCAAGGATGTACATCAAATTTTCTCAACCTTTGTTTCCCCTTACTGTTTTTCACACTTTCTTTTTCTCTCATTCTCTGAGCTGCAGTCCACATCATTTTCTCTGTTCTGACTTTTAGTTAATTAAGTACTTTTCATCGGTGACTCATTAACTATTCAGTCATTTCCTGAATTTTTCCATACTATACTTCTTATTTCTGCATTTCTAGTTGGTTTTATTTTTTGTAAGTATGTCTTGTTTTGTAGCTGCCTAGTCTTTTATCGTAACTACTTGTTACTGTATCACATATGCTGGTCTCTTTCTTACCCAGTAGAGGCTTTAGTGATTACTGACTTGGAAAACCTTCACAATTTGCTCTATTATCTATTGTATGTTGACTCTATTGATTCATTCGCAACACTGGATTTACACACTCATGATTATGGTTTGGGAAGTCATCTTCCATGAGCTGTTTTTCTTCCAAGCCCTGAGCTATGACACCATCCCTGTGTCATAAATTAGATTCCTCTTTAACCCACCCCATATCCTCTTGGTCCACCTGTTTATTCTGGCCATTGCTGGCACAGCCAGTGTGGCAGGTGTATCTGGCAGCCCCTGTCCTTTGTCGTTGCAGGCATCTCTTGCTTTCTGCCACCACTGCAGGGGTACCTGCAAAATCTCACTTACCCTGTCCAACGCATGCACCAATCAACAAGTGTGAGGAATTAACACCTCATGATGCAAATACTGACCAACTGGGGGTGGAACCTAGTGGATAAATATTACCTTCTTTTTCTCAGGCAACAAATTCTCAGGCAAAAATAAAAATGTTAAAACTGTATATCCAGGGGTAAAAACATTTGGATACACAAGGGCAGGGGTATG
>NW_007732835.1:62811-65572 GCF_000696425.1 Galeopterus variegatus
CAGTGGATAAATATTACCTTCTTTTTCTCAGGCAACAAATTCTCAGGCAAAAAAAAAAAATGTTAAAACTGTATATCCAGGGGTAAAAACATTTGGATACACAAGGGCAGGGGTATGACACAAGCCCTTTCCACAGGGAGAATATGGTCTGGTGGCAAAGAAAAGACTAACGTGTATAGACAGAGGATTGCAAGTCTCCCATAGGTAAGAGGTAGATGCATGTGGCCTCCTCCGATTGAAGCTGCTGCAGGACTATCTGCACACCTGGTGGCTCATGCTCAACATGTCCTTGGGAAGTGCTAATGTGCTGTATTTATGGTTGGCTCCTGCAGGTCTCAAGGTGCTTCAAGGGGTTCTAAGATTGTATTTCACCTTCTGTATGGGATGTCAGAGGCTGTGTGGGAACAAGCTCATAGAACAGGTGGGCAAACTGTGCTGTCCAGTGACTGAGATGGGCACACAGTTGACCCAGAAGGAGATGGGGTTTAAGAATAAAGATAAAATGCAGCTCCAGTGGCCACTCAGAACACATCTGTGGGAGCCTGGAGAGACAGTTGTTTAAGCACTTGAGAAAGACTAAAGGCTTAAGTGTGATCTTTAGGCTGTACCCAGATGTCCAGCCCACCCACCCCACTGAGGAGTCTAGGGCTGTGGGCGGGGGCCAGGCCACACAGGACACCCTCTAGGATTAAGTCCAGAGGCAAGAGAGCACTCAGCAGTGGTGGGGACCCCAGCCCAGGCTACAGGGCTGCACCCTCCTTCAAACAGGACTTGGAAGCTGAGGGCTCTCTGGGGACAGCTGGCTCTCCCTAGCCCAGCTGCTGCTTGGGGTGTCTTTCTCCCCAGGGCTGGCTCTGGGTGAGATTTTTAGGAAACCCAGTCCAGAGCAGCAGTTACCCTTCCGCTTGAGGCTGAAGTCCATTGAATGACATCTCCACATTCTGAAGCACTGACGGCTGCTCTGTAACACTAGAGCAAAAGGCAGCCTTAAAAGACAGCAAGAAAAGGAAGAAAATGATCTTTCTGGGAAGGAATCAGCAGGCCTTTCTGGAGAAAAAAGAGGAAATAAAATCTTCTTATGGGTCCCAAGAGACATGAAGATTATAAAAAGCAGCACTAAAATTTTCCCAGGGCTCTTTAGTGAGGGGGGCACCCTGACCCCACAGATGGTGGAGGGAAAAAGCATCCCGGCATGGTCAGACATGGGCTTTCACTAGGGCTGCTGAATTGCTATGGGAGGACACTTCTTCATAGGTCTGCCGCCCAGGCCAGGGTTCTCCAACCTTCTATAGGAGCGGGTCTAAGTGGAGTAGGGAAGGGGTGTCTGGTTCCCATGAAAGAAGATCACAGACAATTCCGACCCGTGTGGTCCTTCACAAACTCCAGGTGAGGTCTCTTTTTGGTGACCTGCCTACTAGATCTCCAGAAGGCTGGGGCATGGAAGAGCCCACCTCACTGGCTGTCCTCCCAGTCGGCCCCCTCTTAGCCCTCAGCCTCTCATCCATCCAGGCCCTGGTGAGGCGATTACACATGTCCCCACCATGGGAGAGGCTGAGGCTCAGATCGGCCCAGCACCTTGCTGTGGTTGCTCGAGCCGAGTCAGGACTACATCCATCATCTAACCAGCTGTGCTTTGTGTCACAGAACCTCCCCGTGATTTGTCAGCCTGTGCCACTCCATAGCCAATTCTAACGTCTGCTTCAGACTGTATTTGCTCTCTCCCTGATCTTCATTAGTTGGGGCAAAATTCTGAATTAGAGAGAGAACCATGACTTCTTTCCTCAAGGACACACACCTGCAGGATCTCTCTTGGCATGTCCTCTGGACGTGTTGAAACAATTAGAACCGCAGAGTTGAACTTAGCTGACATGAACAGATGGGGATTTTAGAAGAACCTTGGCTACCTGGATCCCAGGTGGATGTGTGGCCTGTTGGTCGTTACAGATAGAGCTCCTGTGCTCTGGGAGCCACCTTCTGGATGGCCGGCTGCTGGCGGCTCTCGCAAAAGCCCCTGAGAGAGCTGGGAGGCCCCCTCCGCTGGCCAGAGCTCCTGGAGGAGCCAGAAGTCTTCATGGGGTGGCAGGGGGTACATTTGGATCAGGACTTCGGAGCACTACTGTTCTGTTCTTTTGTCCCTGTGCTCTTCTCAGAAAGAAGTCACTGCGCTTGCCTACAGCGCAGCAGCATAGGTCTGCAGGGCTCCAGCCTGAGCTCTGGGTCAAGTGTATCTAGAGGGGGAGCCAGCTTTCCTCCCCCCCAGGTCAGTGCTGATTCAGGCCGGGGTGAGCCAGAACACGGGGGGGCTCACAACCAGTGCTGCCCGCTGAGAAGCTGATGCCAGCTGCCTATGCAATTTTGCATTGTTTTAGTAGTCGCAGTCCAAAAATGAAATAGAAGCAGACAAAATTAATTTTACATCTTATTTACTCCAATGTATACCAAATATTATCATGTCAACATGTAATCAATACAAAACTACCGCATTAATTGCAAGTATTATGAAAAGAAAAGTATTAATTACGAGTACTGTGATTTGTTTCCACCTGAAATCTTGGGAATCTGGTGTTTATTTCATACTGACAGCACATCTCAGTTCGACCAGCCTCAGTTAAAGCTCAGGAGCTGCCTGTGACTCCTCCTGCCCTAAGCAGCTGCAGAGGCCACTGCTATTACAATGTCCCATTTATGCCGGTGTTTTTCTAAGGGTGCTCCCCTGGACCCTTGACCTTCCAGATGGTCTTGCAGATAGGCGTCGTCTGGC
>NW_007732835.1:65927-67393 GCF_000696425.1 Galeopterus variegatus
TAAGGGTGCTCCCCTGGACCCTTGACCTTCCAGATGGTCTTGCAGATAGGCGTCGTCTGGCCTAACACACTGCGGAAGGTGCCTCCCCTCCCGCAGATCAATGCTATGCACTCTCATCGTTGGAAAGATCTCTAAACTTTTGTTTTTTTGGTGTAGCCAAACACTTTCTTAGTGTATAGGCTACAAAACCCTTTTATCACAAAACACCTGCTACTACTGCACAGAACGAATGCTCTGGAATGAACACACTTCAGTAATTTATTTGAGGCGAGAAAGGGTAGGAGAGCCCCAGGGCATGAGCTGTTCTTGTAGCACCCGTCTACCTTCAGCTGCAACAGTTCGTTCTAACAGCAGAGCCCTGACCTACTCTTTCACTCACCCTATGGGCCAGGTGCTGCCCAAGGAGCTGGAACACAGCAGTGAGTGCCCCAGACAAAGCCCCTGCCTTCATGGAGCTTTCGGTCTGGTCAGACAGGCAGACAGGGTGTCACGATTACTGGAGACTGGAGACTGGGGTGGGGGATGGCTCATTTACACAGAGGATCAGGGCAGACCCACGTCCCCAAGGAAAAGTTCACCGTCATGATCTCATGGCGAGGCTCCAGCTACCAGTGGCCAGGCACCTGTGTGAGGGCAGGAGAGAGCTGGGGCGCTGTGGCCTCTCTGGCTGAGGTTCCACTGAGGAGGCAGCAGTCTCCTACCATGGTGGTGTCCTGCAGTAGTTCTGAGGGTGGCAGCAGCCATGAGTGATGGGCAGTATGCACTGAATGCTTTTAAAAATATACATGCCTATAGGAGGAGTGTGGGAGCAGTGACGTGTTCCCCACACTCCCCACTTTCTCATGCCCTCTTCATCTGGGCCTCCCGGTTGTTCTGAGTGGCAGAACTGTGACAGGGGCCCACAGCGCATTGTCCCTGCTAAGGGCCGGCTCAGCTTCCCCCTTCATGGAATAGAGCCTAGAACATTCCTGCAGATGCACGTGAGAAGCATTCCCCCACTCCAGAGCTCTAGGAGAGAAGCAGAGGCTCGCTCCAGCCCGTTCCTCCTTCGCAGAGCTCACGCTGCCTGCACGTGTCCAGCTTGACTTAGAGACGCTATCAGGGTCCGAGAAATGACTCCTCAGTAGAAGGGCCTGTCATTGCTTTTCATTTTAAAATGTGGCTTGTCTGTTGCTGAGATTGTGGTTGAAAAATCAAATACAATTTATAAGTTGTTTTTAAAAGCTAACTCCTGAAACTTCTCTTGAACACCATTTATAATAAAATGTGCAATAACTCCAAAGATTCTAAAACATATAATACACCAGATAAGCATAAAACTCTACGAGGGAACTTCAAAAGGCTTATGGAAAGATTCGTATTACCTCTTAATTCTATTATTCCATGGACTTTTTGAAGTCTTCATGTGTGTGTGTGTGTGTGTGTGTATAAATGTATGTATTTATACGCATATGTGTATACACACA
>NW_007732835.1:67779-70279 GCF_000696425.1 Galeopterus variegatus
AAATACAATTTATAAGTTGTTTTTAAAAGCTAACTCCTGAAACTTCTCTTGAACACCATTTATAATAAAATGTGCAATAACTCCAAAGATTCTAAAACATATAATACACCAGATAAGCATAAAACTCTACGAGGGAACTTCAAAAGGCTTATGGAAAGATTCATATTACCTCTTAATTCTATTATTCCATGGACTTTTTGAAGTCTTCAATAATACACCAGATAAGCATAAAACTCTACGAGGGAACTTCAAAAGGCTTATGGAAAGATTCGTATTACCTCTTAATTCTATTATTCCATGGACTTTTTGAAGTCTTCATGTGTGTGTGTGTGTGTGTGTGTATAAATGTATGTATTTATACGCATATGTGTATACACACACACGCATGGAGAGAGAGACAGAGGGAAACAGCTTCTTCAGAGCCATTTCAGACCTGAAGAAAAAGTGTTGTGCCCACATAATGCCAAACACACACTTTTAAAAATTCAAAAGATTTTCACATTTCTTTGCATCTATTTGTGGGGTACAATACGGCGTGTTGTTTCAATCCATGCATGTACTGCACAACGATTCGCTTAGAGGACACAGCACAGTTTTGTACCCATTACTGTGTGTAACCATAGTTTTGTCCAGTGAGTACAGTAAATATACATTTGGTGCAATAAAATCTCATCTCATTTCATCACTCACTTTTCTTGGTCTGTTGGGACTAGAATACGTAATTTTAAAAAGCACGGATTTGCCCCAGGATCCAGGTGAATCCAGAGGGGCCGTGGATTTGTGATGGGCTCTTTCAACCTCAGGACCTGGTGCTGCTGATATGAAGACCTCATGTGCACATGAGCATGAGTGCATGTGTTGTTGTTTCTTTTAAACTGAGATTCTGTGTTTCTTTGTAAAATAAAACAAAACAAAACCCTTTGGCCACTTTGCAGATGATCACATCGTGGGTTAGGTCTCCATGACTGGAGAGATTCCAGAAGCGTTGTTGCTGCCTTGGGCATGAGTGAGGAGGCCACGCAATACTGTGCTGCTGCTTTGGAACAGATTATGGGAGCAGGAGCCAGGGACAGTGGCTGATGCACCTCCTTGGAAGAATGTGATTTTCTTGGAAGGTTCTACCATCACCATGTCTCAGCTACAGCTGCCCATAAGGAACCTTTGTGCACTTGAGGAAAAGGTGGCCCCTCTGGGTGACACAGTCTTGCACTAGGACCTGAGCTTGGGGAGCAGGTGCAGTGTGGATTTTAAACCACAACATCCCAGCCCATGCCCTGAGTGGGCCCTCTGAGGTGCACTCACTGTCCCGAACCAGCTCCCACCACTGAGCAGGGCAGGGAAGGGTGAGCCAGATGGAGTTGCCATCTGAAGGTCCTGTGAGCTGCTGCTTTTTCTGTCTCCTAGGCTGGGCTCCAGAGCTATCCCTGTGCTTTTCCCACCCTGGGGTATAGGGTGCAATGGCCCCGCCTGGGCTGGGAGACCACCAGCCTTGCACCTGCTGCAGGGCAGTTTCTCCGCAGTGTGGGATGCATGCCCAGCTCACGGTGAGAGAGGGAAGAAGCCTCCCCATCGCCAGGCCCAGGGAAACACGCTAACTCCTCCTGCTTTCCCTTGGCTCTTGGATGGAGAGTGTTGGATGCTCACCAGTCAGACACCTTTGGTCACCCCAGATAAGTGAGTTCACTTCAGATATATGCCCAGCCTAGCACAGCACAGTCGGTTTTCTCCAGTCTCATGGCCATGTGTCCTCGGATTCTAAATCTGCATCTCTAGGACATGCTCATTACATGTCTGAGAAGGCAAGTTGGAACCCTTGTGTCTGGTCAATGCACAAGATGTGACGTTAGCGCCCCTACTTAATGCACTGCAGGTACTGAATGCGTGGACATGAGCTCCTTCCCTTTGTGATCCAGCTGGTTGCTCATTTTAGCCTCAGTCTTTAAGGCACAGCCCATGATCCCAATGTGTGGCCCTCAAGCTTGGTGGAATGCCTGCTGGAATAAGCACTGACTTCCATGCCTTGGCCTGCCTCCAAGTCGTCCTTCAACTCTGACAGGAGAGAAGTTGTGGGGACTCCATCAGACGTTTTCTGAATTTGCACGTGGCAGGTTTTCGGTGGGCGTTTTCAATCTGCTATGTCGTGGGTTTTTCCATCTCATCTTTTGCAAACAGAGCGGGATCTGTGAGCTGAATCCAAAGAAAGAGAGGCCGTGGTCAGGGTGGTGCCCCACAGCCCTGGGTGCACGGTGCCTTCTGTCAGGATTCCCTCTGCCCCTCTGGGCTTCTGTTTTTCATAGTAATGAAAAGTGAGAAGCCAACTGAAGCCACTGGGTGTTTTGCCGGAGGAACTGCACCTTCTGTGACCATTAAACCCCAGCAGGAGGCCTGATTGGGTGAACCTATTGAACTTGGGGACTTCAGAGTGGGGGAGGTGGCTGCTGGGGTCAGGCCAGCTCCTCCAGGTAACATATGGGGCCTGAAGGATGATGTTTTTCCTGTG
>NW_007732835.1:72779-87983 GCF_000696425.1 Galeopterus variegatus
TAACTTTCACAACACACCTAAAGGAGATAACACATTGAAAGCATTTAGCAGAGTACCTGGTATTCAATAAGCATGTGCTACTTGGGACCTAAGATAAAAAGTAAGCACAATTACAAATATGTACAGTACTACTCTTATATAAAATAATTAAGCTCAGTGCCTGACTTTGGTAACAGCTTCATACTCTCTGTGTCATGGTACATTGTTAAGCATATGGTTTAATTTGCTTTGGAAAGTAGAAAATAAAGGCATCAGAGTTCGTTGGTCAAATTGATTTTCCTCAATGACAAAGTGACCCTGCTTCTGACACCCATGGAATGTTAAGTGCTCAGAAAAACTACAGAGAAGAAAACGAGACTCATCTATAAATTGGCCACCAAGAAACACTCACTATTAATATTTTAGTTTATGTTCTTCAAAATGTTCAACCGTGTGTAACTTTCAGCCTGTACTTTAAATTGCTGGCTAATACTGCGTTGTCTGAACAGACCACGCTTTCTAATTGTCCACTCTCGGTAAAAATGCAGGTGACTCCCGTAACTGTGATGAGCAGCTTTGTGCATAAAGCGTGCACTGCACTTGAGGTCGCTTCCTTATGCCCTGAGTTGAACACAGCGAGGATGTACAGGCTCTTGGAACCTACCCTCAACTTGTCACCCTGAGGGTTGTGCTGATTTACACTTTCCCCGGCATCCTTTGAGAGGAATTGCTGCATCGTGCCTGTACCAGCTCTGAATATTATCATTAGTATTTTGCTAACATCTTGGGTGGAAAATTATATCTTAAAATTTGTTTATATTTACATTTTTTTTNTTTAGTTTATGTTCTTCAAAATGTTCAACCGTGTGTAACTTTCAGCCTGTACTTTAAATTGCTGGCTAATACTGCGTTGTCTGAACAGACCACGCTTTCTAATTGTCCACTCTCGGTAAAAATGCAGGTGACTCCCGTAACTGTGATGAGCAGCTTTGTGCATAAAGCGTGCACTGCACTTGAGGTCGCTTCCTTATGCCCTGAGTTGAACACAGCGAGGATGTACAGGCTCTTGGAACCTACCTTCAACTTGTTACCCTGAGGGTTGTGCTGATTTACACTTTCCCCGGCATCCTTTGAGAGGAATTGCTGCATCGTGCCTGTACCAGCTCTGAATATTATCATTAGTATTTTGCTACCATCTTGGGTGGAAAATTATATCTTAAAATTTGTTTATATTTACATTTTTTTTTATAGCCAACTGGGGCTGAGCATTTTCTCCCCTGCTTATTAGTTATATGTGTTTTCTTTTTAGTGAATTATTTACGTTCTCCGCTCCTTTATGGAGTGGAATTTTCAGGTTCTGTTACTGATCTGTAAGCGCCTTTTGCATATTAAGGTTCACTCTTGGTCATGTTTATTGCAATTATTTTCACCCTATTAGTCGTTTAACTTTTAGTTAAAGAAAATTTTATATATTTGTTTTAAAATTAGTCCTGGGTATTAGACATCTTCATAACAAGAATAAGAACTTGCCAGAGAAAAAATTACGCTCGGCACAGAGGGCACCCCAATAGGAGGTGGAGGTTGGGGGCGTCAGGAGGCGGACACCTCCGGAGAACCGGGGCCATCTCTGACTTCCTTTGGCCTCTGTATGTACAAATGCTGTGAGTACTTTTTCCTCTTACAACTTCTATGGGGTTTCCAAGTTACTGTTTTGTTTGTTTTTCATTCCTAACATAAATAATTTGGCGCAGTTTCCATGCAAACATTTATCATCTCCTCCAAGCTATTAACACGCAAACTCAGGGGTATTTCTGTATATGCCATGGGTGTGAGGAATCACTGAAAAGTAATTAAAAGGCTCCCATACCGACAGTGGCCTATGATTACTCTGTAATGCCAGCTCTACAACTGGCCATCCTTTGGTGACCATTGCGATTTTAAAGACTAAATTATATATTTTTATTAGTTGCTTTGCTATTTCAGTCTTTCATTCCCCTACAACTCTCAGATGAATACCATCTGGCCTCGGTAATTTATTACAATTTAATTTCTCAATTTGTTCCATCACCTCTTTCTTGATATTTCTATCAGTAAAATTCCTCTTGCTCCGGTCCCTGTCACCTCAGTGAGAGGGTCCCGGAGACAGAGGCAGGACTGGAGGAGAGGCCCCGGGTGTCCCTGCTGCCCGGGGTGAAGTGCAGCACTGGGCCGACCTCCTGGGGTTCTCGTCTTGCAAACTGGTGTGAGAGTGTGAGGAGACTCTGCTCGGGGCTTGGAGGTCACACGTAACTATCTTTCATACAGACCACGTTTCTGTAAGTTGTCCTCTCAACTCCCTTTCTGTTCAGGCGATCATCTTAAATACCAGTCTTGGGTCTGTGGCTAAATGTACATGAAGCCCACATACCCTACTAAAAAGTAAAAGTTTTCATCCCTGTCTTGGAGCTTGCTTTTCCTGAGACAACAAACCTAAGCTCTCTGGGCTCTGGCTGGTCGTGTATTCCTCCAAATACTCGGGTAAGAGGCTCCGTGGAGGCAGCCTACGTGAAATGGGCCCCGGGTTTTAACACAGAACGCTCCCTGCCCACGAGAGCCTTGGGCCTGATCCCGGATGTCGTGGGCCATCTGCTGTTCAAACCCATTTTGATGAGCATGTGGCTGACCAGCCTCGATGTGGTCTCCCAGGCAGGGCCTTCTGTTCTGCCACTACAGACCCGTCAGGTCAAAGTCATCACCAGCAGTGAATTTAGACCTTTGATACACCAAAAAGCTATTTTTAAAGGCACATTTATGCTGGCTGGGTGGTTTACAACAGTTCTGACACGGCCTTCTCTTGGGCAATGGGACTTTGCGATGCTTTGCCCTTCTGAGGACCATGGACGCATGCCTACCTGCCCCCGGTCAGCTTGCTGGCGTCCCGAGAGCAGCAGCAGAATGTGCACACGGGGCTGACGGTGTCCTGGGTGGGAGCCGCTCCCTGAGTCATTGTCTCTCCCAGTGACTCCAGTAGCCCTCTCCACTTGTCTGAGAAGTACATGGACCTGTACCTCAGAAAGGTGCATTGCAGGCCACAACTAGAGAAGACAGGGCATGCTCCCAGACACCTGACAGCGCAGGAACACCTGATGTTCTGGAGGTGAAGCTAACGAGAGACCGAGGCTCTGACCCCCACCATTTCCACGGGCCTCGCAGGGCACACAGCTCACCCCATTTTCACACTCCTCGGAGGGAGTGCAGCTGGGACTGGAGTCCCTCTGCGCAGCTGGAGCACGCCCGGGGAAGCCGCGCCTCCCCGCTCCCCTTCTACTCCACCAGGGTGTTATTCAGCATGACTCAAAGAGCATGTGCTCCCCGAACAGAGGGATGCTTCCTCCTCGGGACGGTCATGCAGACCACAGAACCAGTATCCTGGAGGCCTCTAGGAAGACCCTTCCATTCCAGAAGCAGGAGAGGTGCTTAGCTCCTGGAAGACGGCTGTGTGTTCATGTGTGTGTGCCTGATGTGCCTGAACGTGTGTGTGCATGTATGTGAGGGGAGCAGAAGGCCCTAGATGGCCTGTGCTTTTCCCTCCCTCTTCTCTTCATTTCTGCTCCTCCTGTAGAGAACGGGCACCCAGCCAGGGAGAGAGTGAACTGACAGCCAGGGCCAGACTGGAAGGGAGACAGTGGCAAGCCCAGGGCTGGGTCTGCAGTCTCCTACCCCATGTTGCTACACAGCCACAGGCCTCCCGCCAGCCCAGGGTCCAGGAGGGCATCCATGGGGTCTTCCTCCCTCACCCCAATTCACCCCTGGTGCCTAGTGCCAGGCTACACACATGGATTCACTCACCGTCTGATCACCTCCAAGTGCCAGGCTGGGCCACATGTCCCTGCACCTGGGTGGGGTTGGGAGGATAGCAGATGTGGATAGCGGCATGAAACATGTAAAGGAACAAACGACATGTGTGACAGCATGTATGTGTGTGTGTGTGAAAGTGTGTGTCTCTGTGTGCACAAGTGTGAACATGTGGATGTAAGTGTATGGGTGCAAATGCTCTTTGCCTGTGTGTGCACATGTTTGTGTGTAGATGTGTGTGCATTTGAGGGTTTGTGCATTTGTGGGGTTCATTGTGAATGTGTGAGTGAGTGGTTTCTATGCATGATGGTGTGAGTGTGTGCCCACGTGGGAGGGAATGTGCACACACGTGCATGTGTGTGTGTACAGAAGTCTTGCACTGTGGTGGGCGTCTTGCAGGAGGTGTGGATGCTCTGAGGAAAGGCAAGGGACGGGGGTTGAGGAGTCTCTGCTGGACACAGATCTCGCAGGGAGGGTGAGAGGTGCTCCCAAATCCCACACACCAGATAGGCCCTGGTGCCACCATTGCCTAGCACACCAAGCAGCCTCTCCTTCTGGAAGCCATGGTGGCAGGGGACAAGGGAGTAGGCAGCCAGGTGCATCCTGGCTTCACACATACCAGAAAACCCAGAGCCAGTGGCTTTTCCTTGCTGGAGAAGAGTGCCACTTCCCTCCCTGGTGGCTGTCATAAATATTGAATAAGATCATGACTGCAAAGTGCCACCACAGGGCCCGGGGTGTCATGGGCTCTCCACCAGGTCAGTTCTCTTTCTGCCCCTCCATAAAAGCGGTGTGATCAATAACCAGCCAAGAGATGGAAAATCTCCTTAGAGACACCGACCACCCTCAGCGGGCAGGGCGGGTGCTGCTGAGCTGGAGGATTAGCCTCGTGACAGCTGCTTGGAGGACACACAGAGACACATTGTAGCTTGGGGGCCCTGCCTCCATCCCCGACAAGGCTCAGGACAAGGCCGGTGCAGGGGAGCTGAGGAGCTGAGACCCCCACGGCTGTGTGTCTCTGCTGCTTTGGTCATGGCATTGGAGTCCTGCTCCTCTCAAACGTCTGTCCTCAAAGCTGGTCACTGCAAGGCGTTTGCCCTGTGCCTGCAGAGACAAGGTCCTGGTATTCTGCTTAGGCTCAGGAATAGAAGTGTACCTGAACACCGTGCACATAATTTTCAGGGTTGTTTTTTTGCTTCTGCTGTGTATCATAATTTTGCTTTAAACATGAGAGCTCTGCGCTTTGGGCATTTCTGTGTAGGCTTATGACGAGGTTTCCCAGCAGAGGACAGAGAACCTAACTTTAGAGAGGAAGGCGAGGAGCACACCTCAAAGAAATACATGTGCTTGACACAGGGATGTATTTTTCTGAAATTCTATGGTCAATAGAGAGAGGAAAATGGCTATCCTATAGATAGGAGAAAGCTTTTATTCTTATATACTCCTAACTTTGCCTATAATGTGCTTGTTTATGAAATTGAGAATTTTTTTTCCAAGTTATGTCATGACATATATTCAATGAGCGTTTAAGCATTCTTACATTACAAATATCAATGATTCCTAAACGGTCATTTAAACTTATGAAATTGAGAATTTTTTTTCCAAGTTATGTCATGACATATACTCAATGAGCGTTTAAGCATTCTTACATTACAAATATCAATGATTCCTAAACGGTCATTTAAAAATCAGCTGCAAAGTATGGGAAAAGGAATTTTCATCTGAAATCCAATTTATGGGTTAATCAGTAGGTCTTGATGGAATCACTAAGAAATACGGGTTTCCAGCCAGAAGGATCAACCTCCACTCACCTCAGGGAGGCTGTGGGGCAGTGGACAAAAGGAAGCTGGACTCTGACTTCTGACCTCTAACCCCTACCCCTGGAGTTTGGCAATGCATGGGTGTCTCACTGCCTGAGGTCTCTAAAGTTTGATGGATCATAGGCCCCTTTTTGAATCTGATCAGGGCAAATGTCCTTTCCCCAGAGAAATTCATCTACATGCAAACATGGATTTTTTCTGAGCTCTATGGAGGAAACACGATCTCTAACGTAAGCCCCACACTAGGATGCTAAAAGGGGCAGAGAATTCGCCCAGGTTGGGGAGACAAAATATCACTTCTTCTGAGTCTAATCAAGGAAACTTGCTCTTCTTGGCTGTATCTCAAGCAAAATAAAACCACTCGTGCCCAAGGTGTGACAGTGCACACAGGCACACATGGGCACACACATGCACGCACACAGCACTTCCCAAACACGGGGTCTGACATGCTTGGAAACTACCCTTGGCTTTAGATGTAATCACCCTAGTTTAGAGAATGACAGTTTTATTGTTCAATAAAACAAATTAATTGATTCCACTTTCTTCACTAGTGGTGAGGAGGTTTTCTATATTTATTTGAGAAACCCAAGGAAAGTAAAAAATCACAGGAAAGGAAAGATTTCTCTGTGAAAGCTACATCTCAGGTGCTAAGTGTACGGTGCAGAGGCTGTGACCTTTGACTTTTTCCTACGAGAATCTCTGGCTTTGGAACAAAAGGGCAAAAAAGACATTCAAAGTAGCCACTGTCAAAAGGAGATGTTTTACAGAGGCTCTTTAAAAATCCTTATGTAGAAGAAAACAGAAGTGTCTTTTTTTTTTTACATTTTACCCTCCTCTCCATCTTCCCCTCCCCCCCACAATGTACCCTTTGCAGACAGACAGGCTTCTGGCCCCTGGACTGGAAGGGAAGTGCGGGGAGCAGGGCGGATGGCAGAGGAAGGAGTGATTTAATTGTCTGATGCCTCCTGTGCTAGAGAATAGCAGACAGATGAGGAGGATGAAATGGGGGCTCAATAATTAATTTTCATGCTCCTCACTAGTGGGGCTTCTCCAGGCCCTGTGCTGTGATTACAGGGAACGGCTGGATTCTGAAGTTTCACTCATTAGCTGCGTGTTGTATGAAAATACCTGTACTTTCAAAAGGCAGGGTGACAAGAATGAAAAATTCCAGCTATTAAAAATATCCTGGTGTCAGGGACTTTTGTGAAAGAACAAAAACTCTCTGATTCCCTCAGATAAATAATGAAACGGATGGTTGTTGAGAGGTTAAAGGTCAAACCTTCCCCGTTGACTAAAACACAAGGTTGACTTAAAAGATTTTCGGAAGTTATTCAAGGAGCTGTGCATGAGGCTGGGATTTTTTTTTCTTTCTCTCTCTCTCTCTCTGTCTTTTTTTTTTTTTTTTTTTTTTGCCTTCTAATGAAACTGAGTGGGCTCCCTTAAATTTCTGCCGCTGCTGCATTCAAAGCACACAGGTTTTAATGGGCTGGACGTTGTCTCTGACACCAGCCCTGCAAACTGCATGTATAATAGAGAGCATTTGTGAATAATTAAATGTTCCCATCCCAGGCTCTGAGTTTATCCATGGATAAGTATCAAGATTTAATTAATTCCAAATTAACTGTCAGGTTGTCCATCCAAGTGGGTGGACAATGGGACCATGAGCCACCTTGCAGCTTCCGGAAAGCCCTTCGTGTCCCCATCCGCCCAGGCCGAGTGCCAAGAGGGTTTCCTTTCTAGAATACTGATGAGCTCAACAGGCATTTGCTCACCAGCTCAGGATCCAAACCCGGGTAACGTAATTTTTAGCACAAATTGTTCAATCATTCAAACACACAAACATTTCAAGGTAATTTCTGCAAATCCCTATTGTGATCTAATTTCTTATTAAGCAGAATAAAGCTGTTTGGCATTGCAATTAATCAGTTTGGGGCTCCGTGGAGCATTTGCTGTTGTGCGCGTCCTTTTTTTATTTTTAAAGGAATATTAGAGTCATGTTCTTTGGGCTCAGACCCTGTGTCTCCTGCACGCATACCCACCTGTGCCCCTGCAGGCCACCCACCCACATCGGCAGGACACTTGGCCAATCTGGCAAAGGTAGCCATCTGAGGGCTTTATTTTTATCATATTCTTTTGTGTGTGTGTGTGTGTGTGTGCGCATACATAACAGCCAGGAAAATTACTAAATTTGTGTTTTATACAAAATAAATATCAAAGGCTAAAATGCTGTGTCAATTATAACAGTATCCAGTGTCTACACATTAAACAGATCATAAATCATGTTTGTGAGTGTCTTTTTTCATTTTGTAAATCTCTTGCCTAAAAATGGCCCCTTGTGAAATTGGGCAGAGTTGTGCTAAGAAAGGATATGGGTGCTGAGAGGAGGGGCGGGCTCACCACAGAGCCATAGAGCATGTCTGGTGGGCATTTACACCTCGGCGTCCTGTGCATGAACAGCCGTCATTCACCAGGAGCCCCACAGTCATGAGAGAATTGAACTCAGACCTCCAGATGTTTCTGGGCAAGTGTTACTCAAAGTCTAATAATTCCTTTCAAAGATTTGAATCTAATTTCTAGTCACAATTGATCAATAGGCAATTTATGAATGCTCAATATCATTCCCGGGGGGTTAGGAAGACAGTGCTGGGTAAATACTCACTCACCAGTAACCACAGTTGCAAGAGGCGGGACCACCGTCAGTAATTTAAAAGGCAAAGTAGAGCACGGGTTTTTAGTTAACAAGAAAGATCTCAGTGAAGATAGGGTTATTATTTTAGAAGCAGAAATGACTGTCTTTTGAGCAGAATAAATGGGGGGTCATAATTCTCTAATCCAACTTAATTTTAACAGGGAAAATGATCTGTTAAAGCATCCCAGAGAGAATACGAATGAGACCAGGTCGACAGGAGGTCAAATAGATAGGGTGCTAAAAAATCCTTTTTACTACTTTGTAGCATTTCATGCTAATTCAGATCCCTTCTCTGTGATAAACAAAACAAGTGGGAAGTAGCTAGCATCACACCGTGATGAGTCCCTAAGCTACAATTTAATACAAATCTAGTAATTCCATTGTACAACATATTTACTCCATTTAGGGCCGACAGACACCAAAGGCGTACAGGATTGGATTGGTTGCCCCACACTGCAGGTGCACTGCCTTTAAACCAAACAAACTCATGTGGTTTTAGTGGATAGGCCTTGTGTGGAATAAATGTGAGAGCAGAAGTCATATTGTCATTAGAAAGAGGTTCTAAACACCAAAGTGCTGGACAGCAGACACGGTAGACAGAAGAGCTGCACAGGGTTGTGTGTGCAGTGATGCTGAAACAGCAATGCCGGGCACTATGCATCCCTGGAGACAGAAGACTTGGGTTCAACGCCCAGCACCTTGTAGAAAGGACGGGAAGGGTGGAGGGTGCTGGGCATCCCTCAGGATTCAGGGTGAGCTTCATGAAGAGCTCAGCCAAGACAAGTAACTTCACTCTTTCTATGCACCATCAACCCATTAGGAAAATTTCCTCTCCTCTGCACTGTAAATGAAACCCCATGCCCTGCAAAAGTGGAATTACCTATGTAGATGATTTCTCTCCTCCTAAGAGAGGATTTTGCTCACTGTCATTTATTACTGGGTCAGGCTGAAGGATTAGATGGTTACGAGTATGAATTAACTAAGCCCCTTAAAAACTACGGTGCACCCACGGGCATCTGTGGGATTAATCCATCTCCCTTTAGTGCTTTATTTGCAGCCCAGAAGTGACTTAGGCCCTGGGGGAAGCAAGCCCTTCATGGGAGTGAGCCCTTAGTGCCTTTGTTGGTGGGAGACCTGGCCCTTTGGATATGGAAGACAAGGAAGATAAACTGGCTAAGACCTCCAGATTAAAAAAAAAAAAATGTATGCAGTCATGAATTGGCAGTAAAGACAAAATTGGTGGTAGTTTGAATCCCTAAAGATGTGACATTTGGATTTGATTAAATTTGCCAACAGAGACCATATCCACATGCACAACTGCTTCTTCAATTTTGATGAAATTGACTCAATTCTGTCTAAAGAGAATGGCCCACTCAAAGGCCTGATAGAAAACTCATGTGAACTAGTTAAGTCTCCTGGGATTGCTAAGTAGTCTTTTGCATATGAAAGGTACAATATCTTTAATTCCATATTTTGGCAAAAGCAGTAATGATTTTTGCAGACTTACCAGTTCCCATCCTTTCCAAGAATCGTAGTTGAAGAATTTGTTCCTACCACCAGGCAAAAGTTCATATGGGATGTGAGGAGGTCTGAATCCCTTACCCAACTTCCTACTTTGCAAAAATCCACTCAAAATCAAGCAGCATTACTGTCAAGAAACACTCAATTTTCCCTAAGTGCTTGGTGCTGGCAGCATAAGAAGGTGGTACCTATGTTTTTTGACCTCAGGTGTTTATAACGTGGTTGGGGAGAGGAGAAGAGCTATCTCTGGACTTACTTCAAAAGAGGCTGTGTGGAGCTCTACAGATGCATGCTGGGGTGACAAGAGCTGAGGTGGATGAGAAAACTTCCTGGAAGAAATACCACACAGGCCAGCCGCCTGCACCAGGTCCTGCTCCAAGCAATGGGCACTAGGAAGTCAGAAGTCATTACAGCCACATGGAACGTAGATGCTGTTGCTATTTACAGATGAGGAAACTCAGGCACAGAGAGGTCAGTAACTTCTCCCTACTGATTATAGAGCCAGTAAGTGGACAGAAGCCCAGGCTGTCTGGCTCGAGCTCAGACACCCGTTGCTGTCCCCTGCTCCCTGGGGAAACAGCAACAGAAGATACGTGAGCAGAGTGGCAAAGGATTCCCAGAGTAGGGAAAATCCTTGTGAGCGAGGCGAGGACAGGCTTAGCAGATCCAGGGAACAAGTTTGTCACACAAGCCCTTGTCACCGTAGATGGCTTCTTTGGGGGAGAGTGGGACATGCTGTATGAGCCATGGGACAGTAGGAGAACCTGAACTTTATTTGCAGGTGATAGAAAGCCACAACACTTTGATCAGCATGAAGGCATTTGAGATGGCGTTTTAGGCAAGTTATTCTGATAGAAGCGAAGAAAGTAGAAATAAATGGAGAAACCTGGAGAAATACAGACTTACCTTGAGATCCACAGATGATGTAGGAGATGTGAGGGTTGGGTCAGGACTGGTGAGGATGGAGCTGAGGGCAGGAATCCAGGGCACGGGGGCAGGAAAGGACAGGGGAACCCACCAGAGAGGTGCCCTGAAGCGCAGGGCAGGGGCCCCAGAGAGGATGACAAAGTGACTTTGAGCCTTACTGATTCCAAAATGGGACCTCCAGGGAAGTGTCTCATACCCCACAGCTCTCTGTGGAAGGCACAGTCAGCACGCAGGCATCTCTCAGCAGCAGATACAATGCTGTGTTCTGGGAGAACCAGCAAACATGCCAGTGGCTACTTTTTCACTTATGAGACTGGACTAGGATAATTTTTTTTATAGGACAGTGTAAGCTTTCCCACACTCGTCAGATTATTTCTTCATCTTCGTTAAAACTTATGGATTCCACCTAAGAACTGCACACATTTTTTACTAGAATTATATGTAATTATTGGCAGCCAGATTCTAATCACAAAATGCTTCCTTGTAACTTTCACTTTTTAGAGAAACGAAGAGACGAGCATATAACATCATCTTTTTTCAAGTGATCCCAGGATAACTGCGTCAGGATTTTCATTAGTTACTATGAAAATCTTTGTCAGATTTCCCTTCTCACCTCCTGCCTGTGGCACCTTTGTCTGAAAGAAAATTTCTATTGCTTTGGGGGGTTTTATAGCTTTTTGGTATAGATGGTCACCTGATTAATTAGCTATAAAACTACACAGGAAAATAGAAAGCAGACGGCCAATTGCACCTTGTGTGTAATGTATTGTTCATTCCGCCCAGTGCAATCATGTATTTGCAGGACCTGTCGTGCTGAATACTGCTAGCGAGGTGCTGCTTAGCGATGCACTTGGTTGCAATATGGACAGGGAAGAAGAATACATGCTAGGTGCTGCTTCCAGGTACCTTCTTTTTGGCTAAGTGAAGAAATAAAGACAATGTAATGAAGTCAGATGTCCTTAACTGGAGAGTCCTCAAGTGAATTTTCATCACCCCCCAATGAGAACAGACAAAGCCACCAAATGACTGTTTGACAAGGGGGTGACATCATGCTCCTTCCCTTCTACCATTGGCAAACACAGTTCAGCAGAATGGTAGCTGAATTAAGAAATATGGCCATGGTCTGAGGGAATCCCCAAAATACTTACTGAATACCTGTCACTTGCCAGGACTTTGGCAAGAGTCTAGGAGTTAAATGAGGAAGAGTATAGCACAGTCAGTCGTATTCCTGAAGGTTCCCCAGAGGGGAAGAGGAGGTCTAGCAGGTGCAGCAGGGACTGGACTTTCCCCTGTGATGGATCATTCAGCTCTGGGAGCCAGACAGGGTGCAAACCCTGCCTCCACCGTGCCTCAGGGCTGGGGAGGGGGAGCTAGAGGCCCCTCTGCCGGGTCCCATGCTGACAAAAGTGCTTTTCCAGCTGAAAACCATGGGACAGATACAAGGAACATGGGAAGGTAGAAACAGAAAAATGGCATTTAGAGAAAATATGACATCATTCAAGTCACTGAAGGGATAAAGGAATGAAGGGACTCCAGTAAATGGCATGTCTGTGGCAACCACTCTCCCTTCCCCCTCTGTACCACCAGGCATCACCTTGAAGGCCATCTTGCTTTCAGAAATGACCTTTAGAAGTTTGTTTTAGGGGAAATGTTTTTAAGGCAACTTGAACATTTTCTTCCACTGCTCCTCTTGGGAAAATGGTGTCTGCTGGGCCACCTGTTGGAATGCAGCCCAGGAAGATGCTGTGCATCAATATCAGATCAATGGTGTCATACACAGTGATGCATGGGAGTGACTGTCTCTCTCGCCTGAAAATCCATTTTGACAGAAGGGCAACATTGAGGCGCTTATGACACTGAGATGATGGGCGAGCTGGTTAGTGAGTCTGCACACTGCCTCTCACTGACACGGCAGGCAGAGGAGCCACGTGCACTGTCAGGGAGAGAGCTCCAATTGTCACTGACAACTGGGGCCATACCCGTGTTAGCACATCGATAAAGGGCTCAGTCGTTTTCAGGTAGGAATACAGCTCTCCCAGGCCCTTATGAGGAAACTCAGCTCATAGTGCAACAGTGGCTCCCTTCCTCTGTCGCAGGGGAGGTTATGACGGCATCCACCAGCAAACCTGGGTCTCTCCTTCCTGCAATCTGTCCCATCTACGTGATGAGGCGGATCACGGTCTGGTTAGCTGTCCAATTCCCTTTAAATTAATTGTCATAGCTCACAAATGCAGGTTAAAAAATAACAACTATATACCTAGCAGGAGCAGCTTAATATATTCCTAAAATCTAGAAGATGTGCATGCTTTAATATAAAGTTAATACAAAAACATGTTTTATTGTAGATTGGCCATTTAGCAAGGGTTCTCATATTTCTTTGTTCTCTCATTTAAATGAAATTTGTATGAATATGACAGTAGTGAGTCACAGTTTTGTGTTTTTTCACACAAGTATGCTAATTCTATAGCAAAAGCAATGCATGCAGGCCCTCCAGCCTAGATGGGATTGTGTTGGGCTGCTGATGTGGTTTCTCTGAGTCTCTTGCAGTGCTTAGAGCAAAGCCATAGTTCTCCATAAATGTTGCCTGAATGAATGACAGCACAGCTCTCCACTGCACAGTTGAGTAAAATTTCAGTAGACCTTTATTTAAGTGTTGCAGTTTTAAAATATCTCATCTAATCACATCACATGGCCCATGGGACTAGTATTCTTCAGGCTTTTGATTCACAGAGTTGCAGTGACTTGTCCTAGGTCACACAGCAAGCAGCACAGTCAGGACACAGGTTTTCCATTGTGATTCTCCCCTCACAGCACATGTCTCCCATTCCTGCCCCGTAATTTTAGTCCCAACAGTTCAGAGCTCTGCATGCCATTTGGATTTTAGACTTCATTTTTTTGACGAGAGTTCTTTCCAAGTCATACATTAAAGTTGGAGTAAAAAACAGATTGCTGTCTAGATTGGGGTCTCTCAACTACAAGTGCTTGCTTCTCTATGCCGTCCTTATGGTTCACAGTCCAAGTGCCCACAATGACCCCACGTGGGAGCCAGGGGCCCCCACCCATGGTGTCATGTGCATGGACATGGCATACTGCCTTACCCTTCTCCAAGGCCCTGGGCTCTTCTAGCTCTTGAGCCACCTGAAGAACCATCTTCAGGGCAAGCCGAGCCAGTGGAATAGAATCTTCCACTCACACAATCTTCGGTGGCCATTAATTCACGTGGACATCCATCTGCCAATAGGATAAAACATGTCTGCCATTGGCCCCAGCCCAGACTTCTTTGTGAGCCAGCCCATAGTGTGAGGTGCTTCTGAATTCTGCAGCACTTTCTTATGTCTGCCATAGTGCATCCTGCTTAGTCCAGTTGGAAGATACTTGCTTGTAGGAACTGACACCTGGTGGTGAGGAGCTCTGCTAAGCCGAAGGGGAGACACTTGGAAAAAGAGAGCTGAGGGGCTGTCTCAGCAACAGGGAGCCCACCCTTCCTCCTATCAAAATAGATTTGTGAGCAGTCCTTTTTTCTTCCTGCCAGCTTTTCTGGTTCCCATTTTGCGGGTTCCAGCGGCAAAGACCCCTTTTGCTTCTCCCTCCTTTTAAAGCTCAGCATATGACACAGAAGCTGGTACTCTTCGGCTTACTGCTAAAGCTCACGGAAGCAGCATGCTCCTGTCACGGTCACAGGCAACGGTGGTGTGATGACGGTGCTTCACACTCACTGAGAGCTTTCATTCCCAAAGCATTTTCGAAATGTTGACGAGTTAACAAGTTTCTCGAAGGCTTTGAACTTCTCTAAGGAAACTCTTTTTAGGCTTAACAATCTATTTAATAGTGAAACAAGGTAGTATCCCTACTACAAACATTTTTGGGGTCATTAAAATTAAACTAATGTTCATTTGAAATTGCAAAATCTGGGAGATAGGAAACCACCCAAGTTCTCCTATCAAAAAAAAAAAAAAAAAAAAAACTCATTTACTGCATTAATTAATGAAACCTAAGTAAGCAACCAATATAGTTTGTATGTGGGGCAAGGAATGGCAGAAAACCCTCAACAGATCCCCGTTCAGAACTGCAATATCTAAATCACACTCTCCCACTGTTTTTACCGGGACTGCGGACTCTGTAGAATTACAACAGTAAGTTGCAAATGATGGGCAAAATAGAAGCCCCTCTCCAGCGCAGCACGAGTTATTTGATGTGAGTTGCAGAGTATGTGGGTCCATGTCTGTGCTATAATATTCACTATATTCTGTGGTCAAACACATTTGAAACAAAGTCCATTGAACCCAAACACTTCCAGATAAAAAAGAGAATAAAAATGTTTGTTGACAGTTTTTTAAGTCTTCTGATTTTTCCGTTTCCTCCCTCTCCGAGACATACCGTATTAGGGGAATTTCAGGAAGTGTAACTCTTCCTCTCATCTACTTTGCTCTGGGG